>NW_019211456.1:46009516-46019158 GCF_002443255.2 Varroa destructor
TAAATTTAATAATAAAACATGGCTTTGTACTTTAACAGTCCGGCTTGTTGAATCTCCATCGTAGATATTGTTCATTGTTAATACTCGTCGTCATTTTCATGATCATGACCATCAATATGTTGTTGATGTTGTTGCTTAGGTTGTTTTTACATCTATATTCTGTTGTTTTTTTTTGGAACGCATGGCGTAGCCGGTTGTTGTTATTGTTGAAATAGATAAAACAAGATGCGAGATTTCTTGTTGGGTCGACGCTGATGCCCTCGGTTAATCAACAGCCGATAGGGGTGCGTCATCATTCAGTTGCGCAGCGCCACGAACTAGTAGTACTGACGCCGATGCTCAAATCGTGCGTCTCTTTCATTAACGTTGTGTTTCTACACTGTAGTAGATGTTGACGATCGTACGGTTGTATTAGCGATCCGCGCGTCGCGTCATCTGAGCCTTCTTTTTTTCTGATGCGCGCCTCCTCTACCCTAACTTTTCTCTCACTCCTGCTAAACTTCGTCACTCTTTTTAATATTAGATTATCGTCCATTCGACCAGACGACAGAATTAAGAATAGGTTTGTTTTATTTTACTTGTTATTGTTGATGTCATAGTAGCACACGCATTGTTATTGTTATTGTGCATGATAATGGCGCTACTTCGCCGTGTTGTTTCGAACACAGCATTTGCGAGAGAGACAGAGAGAGAGAGAGAAAGAGAGAGAGAGAGGGGGGGAAAGTGGGTGAAGAAAGTCGTATGCATCGAGCCGAGTTTCGCGGCGCTGTGCAGTACATTTCCATTTTGCGGTAAGTACCTCAAACGATGGCTGTGCTTCGTTTTTTTGTTCAAAGTTAGTGTTAGAATTGCTTGTGTAACTTGACATCTTTTTCTTCGATGAGGATGATACCACTGGTGATCGTGGTCGGCAGTAGCTATTACTTTAGTTTACAAGTAATCTGCACGTCATTTGGTTAAGTTCTGCGCTGTTATAATCGCTTCGATTGAAGTGCGATGGGTCTGCTTCGTATGCGTGCACTTACTTCATCTGTGTGACCACTTGCGAGGTTTCATTATCTCTTTGATGTCACTTGTTTGTGCTTATTGTTTCTATAAGTGCTTTTCTGTGGTTTCTCCATATTAATTGGTAGTAATGTGATGGGGACTCTTTCATGTGATATATCTACCGTTGATGTCGATGTTGCGTTGCCCGTTGTCAGAGGTATTTGTCCTAAAGAATTTCGTTTGTTTATTGTGCGCTTGATCACAGTTTTATTATCCGCAATCGCACACATATGATAAATAATAAAACGTTACAGTAAACGTTGGTGAGAAGAATAAACAAAAAGAGGTGACATTAGTTCTTTATCCGTATGAAATACATTTATCACTACCATATATTTGTTATGTATATCACTATAAAACGTTTGCATGAACTCCAAAAATCAGCGTATAATAAGCGTCATCTACTAAGAGCTCACTGCAATGCGACAGCCCCTACATAATTTTATTATTCTAGTAAGATAAGTTGACGAATCTCTTAGGTCTGGTGGAAAGCCACGAAAATGGCCATACAGCATAAGTTATTGTTGCCTTTTGAACCAAGTTAGTCATGCTCTCCAGCCATGATTCCGTACGTCAGACTTCACAGAACAGATTAGCAATGCAAGAATAATTATTACCCCTATAAAGCGGTCGAGCTACGATCGGTTGAGCGTTGGAATCCGTTAAATAAGAAAAAAACGTTACAGCCGAAAGCAGTATATCAGGGTGCTAGGTTAACGGGTCTTATAAAGCAGGCAGGAAGAAAAAACTAGTCAGTTTTTTGTTATTGTTATTTTTTTCCTATGGATATATGAAGGTGTAATACTGGCGATTATAGCCGGCGCTTAATAACCCATACCAACATCTTGTAATGGAGGTATTCGTCTTGTGTATTTATTTCTAAAGGCTTTTGTTCATTCATTATTCTTATCATTTTAAGGGCATCAATATGGAAATGGGTGTTAAATACAAACATATCCAAATCTACCCACACAAATTGTTTATAAACAACAGAGGAAAACAAAAGACAGGCATTAGTTTACAAATAATATAGAGAGGCAGTCAACTGTAAATTAGTATCTATGGGATTTATTTTTTTGTTCGTTACATTTCATCATTTTTAGAAATACTGGCTGTCCTTATAAATTCATTTTAGCATCAGCTATTCTAACGCAATTTTCTATGCCCACTTGCTCAGTGATGACGTTTCAATAAGGAGGGCCTCGTGGAACGTGCATTCCGGGGATGGCAACTAAATAAGAGTTGTTATAGGAATACAGAGTTCGCAGTTCTTTTAAATCTTATCCTATTTAAATCGGTATAGGAGGTCGAGGGGGTGGGGTGGGAGGGGCTGTTGCGTCACTTAGAGCAGTTCGCCTGTTTCGCTGTCATCGTCGCGTGCGCAGCAATAGCAGCATTCAGCACATGAGCACGTTTGACTGCCGCCACCGCTAGTGTTCCGACAGGCCGAATAGGTTAACCGAACAAGGCATGATTCGATACGTTGGGCTGAGGGCAGGCAGAGACAGGGGCACCGTGGAGGGCATATCAGAAATAGAATGTTAGCACCCAGCCCACGTCCTTTCCTGCATTGATGCGCATGCGGCCCCTCGCACGGGTCCTGCCGCACTAACGGCGATGGCTCTCCAATCGAGCCGTCTAGGCCTGCGGACTCTGTCCTTGTTGTCGTGCTGTAATCATGCGAATGCAATAGCTGTTGCGTCTGCGATGAAATTGTTTGCGACATGGACGAACAAGAGCACCATGAACGCCTCTTTTCCTGTTGCTGCTGTTGTCGTTTCTGTCTGTGATCCGTTACTTTTGTGTCGGTTTTTTTCGCTATTTGCGCCTCTGCGTGTGCACATAATGATGATGATTCGGATGTTGTTGTTGGACCATACTGTTGTTGTTGTTTTGACTGCTTTCTGGCATCGTCTTTGGCCGTGGTAATAGTAGAAATTGAACAACAATGCTGATGGTAAGAACTATCAATATCTGTATCCGTATATATAGTAGCAGTATTAATTGTAGTACTTGTGTAGGGCTTGGAAGAGCTGGTGGTGATCAGCAGTGCTCGGCTGCACGAGTGGTACCAACGCAGTCAGTCTGTTGTCGATTGATCCAAGTTTGAGGATTTCTCTGATACGCCTGACGCGGCCGAGGTGAGCATCGGTTCCGTGTTGCGACGTTTCATTTTCGACTTTCGCAGCATCGTAGCCTATAGATGTGTGGATGTAAATATCGTGTGTTGAATGATAGGTTTGGTTGATGGGCCGGTCGAATAAAGGCCAATTCAGTGTGTTAGGCGGGTGATTCGATGATAACAGTTCGGTTAGCCGAGATTTATTTGTTGGTCGATCCAATCGAAGGGTCGGTTTCGACCGACCGATCGATGTGTCCAAGCGGTCATCACGTGGCCGAGATGAAGGTTTCGTTATCATGTCGAGCAGAACAGGGCGTATGGTGGCAGCGACATGCAGTAGGTGAAACAGACGGACAAAGAGAGACAAAATAATACAAAGGCGTCTTGCTGTTAGTAAACTCACCTATTCTTATTTAGTCTCATAACACGTCACTACAATTAAGCGTCATTCGTCATCAGCACTAACACTAATTATCATGATGTCCATATTGCCACTCGTACCACGTCCATTACAATGGCAATTACTATTGCTAATCTATTGTAACGGCAGACAGAAGTCATTAATAATAACAACAATCTGCTCTTATCTAGTGCAAGCAAATCCATCGTAACCCATAACGGTGTTTTCCTGTCTTTTTTTTACCATTGCCACTAAGAAGCGGTGAGAATCGTTGTTCGATTAAAATTCCTTGTGCGCGTTACTATTTCCGCTTCCGTTAGAAAACGGGAGCTCTAACTATGTCAATGCAATTTCGTAGGCTACAGTAGGTAAATATTCGATACGGTTCTTCCCAAATCGATTACGAATGATAGCCAAGAGCATAATGTTCCCTATATATTGAATCAATGGTAGGCGATATCCAGTTAACCTAGTGATATCCTGTGAATTGCCATTGTCATAAAACCCGCAATTTAATTTTTGGTCCCTCTCTGTTTTTTCAATTCATCGTTGTCTCAAGTGGCAATAAACCTACATATATTTTTATTTAATTGAGTAAGCACGTGTGGATATTGTATCAGCTGCGATCAAATCAGCCGTTTTAAGAAGAAGCAAAAGTCAGTTAGTTCCTAATCGTGTATCTGACGATACCTACAACTGATATATCTAACAACAATGATATGCGTATGCATGACATTCATATAGTGACCATGATCTCTACGGAAAGACCACGCCGAGTTCACTATTATTAATGTGGCTATTGGGACTAAATTGGGTTCCCATCACCTAAGTTTTTTGTCTCCGCAATATTGATTGGTCGTGAAGCATACATATGAACGCACGTACCTTCAAAGCAGATCGCAAGACCACGACTTCTCCCGGCGGCTGTATCCAGGGCTCCCCGTCAACCTGCACTGGCATCTCGGTGTTCATTCGGATACGCAGATGACCGCCCTGGGCGATCCGGATCGCGCTCCGCATGCCGCCTTGTATCTGGCCCATGTGCACGACTCCGGTAACTCCAACCACTTCCAACATGCCGTCGTAGTGCGTCGGTTTTGAAAATGCGTCGTCGCGTTCCGGACCCCACGGATTGGCACCAGAACCCCAACTCAGGATGTTCAAAATAATAATACCTGTACACAGTAGCGAGTCGATGTCAAATAATCCAACAAAAGAAAAGTGAGCACGGCATCGCAATGGAAAAGAGATCGATTACTTGTTATACGACAAATGATGGTAACGATATAGGTGCCATGAGGGTATTAAGGACGTGAGGGAGACACAACTCCCGCAGACTATATAAGTCTATGTTGGAGCGGCAAGCTTCGCCGTCTTAATATTCGTCGCAATTGTTAAGCCTAAGCCGGTTGGTTGCAATTTATTTCTTTCGAGACCTGACCTTGCTCAACTTAGCCAAGTTTATCGCTTGTCGTAGCTATAATCCGTAATTAGGGAGTAATCACTTGCACACTTTAAAAAGACCAACGCATTGCTGTTGCCGCCATTCTTCTAATTCTTACTTTAGGGTCTACCGAATCATGCAGTCACCAACGCCACTACTTCCACTGCGGGAAGGCATGAACCTCTCGTGGGTATCTCGTAGGCATTCAGCAAAAAGCTTCGGTGGCACTTTCACAACAGATGCAACTAATACGACACGGAACTAAATGACCGCTACCGCTGACACTAATGCTGTTCTTAACCATTGTGGCCCCATACATGGATAAGAGTATTAATATATGCCCGAGTGACTCGAACGTACAGTGCCGTATGGCTAGGTGTCAAATGAAGAGCACAATGGGCGTATAGGGATAGTGGAAACGTAATAAGGATGGGAACAAGGCGCGAAGCTCACGAGCTGATCTCATTGTTATGAGTAACCTACTTACCTTCAACAGGTGGCAACTCAACGGTTTTACCATCAACTTCGAGTTTCACTTCTCGATGCAGGTCTCGCCACGTTTTCCGAGAGACCATTTTTCGCAAGCCCATTTTGACGTATACGCCCTTATTATGTAAGCGGCTATTGAACTTGTTAGGATTTTCTTCGCGGGCGTTGTGAAAGTCGAGGCAGAGGTCAGCATCAATACCAATGCCGAAATAGTTGTTCATGACAAATATGGCGGTGTTATCTTCCGACGTCGAGTTGGATGTACCTTGTTTGCTTTCATCTTTCTCGTCCGTATGGAATACGACTGTCCACCGGTCGAGACGAATCTCCTCGGCGTCAATGACGTCCCGCAGTAATGACATCGGATCCCCACCGCCAGTGTATCCTGGTCCCCAACGAAGTACACGCGCTAAGTCATTTCCAGTGCCGAGCGGCACGATGGCACATGGCGGCGATTGACACTCTGAATCCTGTCCCACGTTGTCGAGACACTGGAGTACCCAGCCAACAGTGCCGTCGCCCCCACACACGAGGATCTTGTAGTCGCGCACGTGCCGAAATACGTATAGACCCGGTAGGGGCCCGCTGTTTTCTAGGTCATAGACCTGATACGGGTTTAGCATTTTACGGAATGATGTGATTAGCTCCAAACCCTGGCACCCTCCGGACTTAACGTTAACAAATACCAAGAGGGGCCGGACACCTTCGGGGATGTTGTCAGGTATCAGGTTGGGCAGTAGAAGCACTAACAGGTTTTTCTCTTCATACGTAGTCTCTCGCAGCATATAAAATGCCTTGACGGCAATATCCGCGTTGTCGTAGGTCACCACCAACGATCCATATTCATAGTAGATCGGACCGATTTGCTTAAATTTGTACGCTGAAAAACATATATCACAGACAAGTTAAGGTATTGTACAGAGTCAAAGGTATGTCGCTGTTAACTTCAACAATGTTGGAAATAGGCAGTAGAATTTGTACGAGATAACAGATAAGAAAACAATCTAACCTGTGTATTAATTGGGCATTATTGCTATTATGGGTTTCACAGGAATGATACGAGATCTGACTAATAGATTTTGATATTTCATTACCTGTTGTTTAGAACGCCAACTAATGAAGGACAAAGATCCAATGATCATTTATTTATTTTAGTAGCTCACAGCTGTGGATCTGGGTTTTTCACTAGGGTTTTTTTTCATCTTATTCATGGAACTTACGTTTTCCTAGAAGGTCGAGAAGGATCTTCTCGTACTGTCTTTGCGATAAGTTTGGTGGAAGGTTTCCTATGAAGAGGGCCACTGTTGCACTATAGCAGTCTTCCTTCTGCTGCAGATAGAAACGGGTGAGGTCCTTTTGTCGAATAGATTCCTGTAACGCACGTTACATGTCAGACACATTGTTACTTTATGACATCGGATACATTCGAGGTAAATAACGCATTTTACACGTATTCCTTTTAATGGGAAGAAAACGTCTATAACGAGGATCATTTCACATCTATGGTACAATTTGCGGTCATGTTGCGGACCACCTGCTTCAAATGAGTTCGTAATCCGTGATAACCAGCTGGATTTAGTTTAAGATCGTCATCTCTGATTCTCGAACTCACCCTGGCGATGCCTCTTAGTAGCTCCCAGGGGCATTCTTGATTATCCATCACCCGCTCATGCACCGACCCTTTGTCAAGCGTCACCTCGGATAGACGGAACTTGTTAATGTCGGACGCATCTAGGCCGAATTTATCCAATGCCGAGACCATGATTTCCTCGACAGATGTGTCACTCGTTACCGGGATCATGCGAAAAATGTCAGCCGACCGTAATTTTCCCGGGAATACCTGCTCAAACAAGTTAGCCATACAGAGGCAGGATGCGTGCATTAACTACCGACAAAACAGCACTAGATTGCACTATGAACGCCAAAAGAGTGAGACAGGGCACTAAGATACGCTGTAATTCAAGTTGTGCGTACCAGTACGTACATCATTGAATGTATGCCGTTACTATTATCACTTTGACGGGACAATGTACAACAGACAGTGAAATCGAACCATCGGACGAGACACATGAAAGAAGAGTATAATTCAGTCGATTCCAAATCGGAAAGAAAAAAGCATATGGTTAGGATAATTGAAACTACTACTTAGTACGAATACAAATGCTGGAGACTAGTACCTTAACAAAGCCTTGATCTGGGTTGGGCGGCTTGTACCGCAAAAAGATGGCTGGACGTTTGCCTTCGCGCCGCGTCAAGCTCTGTACGGGCATGAAGTCGGCAAGCTCCTTTTCGGCGGGATCGAACACGTCGGTGATAACGTAGTGCTTTGGATCACCCGACACATGGAAAGCGCGAAGCGCTGCGGCGATGATCGCCTCTCGCGACGCACTGCGCGCCACCGTGATTGTCCTGAACATCCGCCGTTTCATCGACGCATTGCCTATACAGAATCACAGACGAACACCCAGCAAATGTCTGTCATTAGCGATATGCTAGCCATGTGACAAATACATGAAAAGCATTAAAAGTTGTAGTTAAACAAAAGCTTGTAGTCGACCGTATCAAAATTTTCGATTCGATGTATAAACTATAGGGAGGTAATGATGAAAAGCGATAGGCAAGCACAAACGTTTGTCAGAAAAAAGATTTATTCTATCAAGTCTGTAAATGACTCGCGTTGTCGTGCGGTACTACATTAGCATCGTTTCGGAGTTTGCCATCAGGTATGCCGGCGAAACATCATTGCCGCTTACCATCGTATACTTTGATAACTTCTTCATCTTTATCCTTCTCTTTAGGCGAGGGATAGTCATCCTGCATATCCTTGGTACGTGTAGCCCGTTCGCTCTGGCTGGTCAGTTCGCCGGCGGTGGATGAGAACTCCTCCGATATGCTGCGTGCTATACTTGGGTATGTGTTACGAGCCATGGTTTGCTCGCGACCTTTCATTTCCATCCCTGAAATCGAGCAAAACAGAAACACTGTTCTAGCGAAGTTTCGGAAGTATAGCCCGTCAACCACGATCTCGTCTTATCTCGATCAGCAATCTCACATGCGCCGTTGTCTACGTAATTCTGCCACTGCTAGAATACGTACCGATGATGGTTTCTAGCGGGACGTCTGTACGAGGAATAGACACGGCGGCTGGCGGAAGCATAATAGATTCGAGTACACCGAAGTTGCACTCGGATGGGACGAGCTTATAGCAAGTCGCATGCGCCGCTATGCCACACCATTCGCATCGCATGCCGGCTAGACATTCGGCCGACCAACACGCCTTCTTGCACGTCTGGCATTTGGAGTTGGCAGGAAGGTTTCCTATAATAACAAATACACACGTTAGCGCAGCTGTAATAAGGTACCCTATTTCATGTCCACTTAGGCTCAAGTTACAGTGAAGCTAAAAGGTACTACACAACGTATTCAAGACGTACATGTAGCTAAAATCGAACATGAGTAAGTGTCCCAACAAAAGACGTGTCTTAAAATTGTTATCCAGTAGAATAAAGGCGAACGCTCAAAGCTCTAATCAACGTTCGATCTATTAATCGAACACTATACACTTTGAAGTTCATCCTCAACGCGCAAGATTTAGAGTATAGGAAGGGTTGAAACCACACCAACGATATTCGACTCTGCGTGTACGACGAAACATAGAAATAGACAAAAATCTACCTCATAGAGCGTAAAGCATACCGAAATGAAAAGTGATGTCATAAACCGTTTCTTACCTTCTCGCCAGTGATGGTATTGGACCGGTTGTGACTGTTGTTTGCTCGTCCTACTAGCAGTATACGTCGCACACTGCTTACAATCGGCCACACTGAAGTCCTGACATTCAAGGTGAACGCAGTATTCACACACTTCGCAGCGAACCGCGCAGCTGTCTTCGATACGTTTGCGGCATACGTTACAGAACTTGCGCTTCAAATGACCCGCTTCGGTCCAGCAGTGTGGCACCGGATTCTGTAGAGTGAGATTATGTAAAGATAGAAGATCGAAGTTAGATCATACGTTCAGCAAACGACACCACAGGTAACGAACAATTTATGTAGATGCTATTTCTAACACGTTTTAATTAATCGTAATTCGGATACAATTCAGGCTCTCTCTCTCTCTCTCTCTCTCTCTCTATATATA
>NW_019211456.1:46019258-46044139 GCF_002443255.2 Varroa destructor
ATATACACTTAACTAGAACAGCCTGTAGTGTTCGGTAGAGCCAGAGAACACTTCGCCTTTATGGCAAAAAAATCGGGATCATTTTTCTTTCAGTATTCTACAGCCTAGATGTTGCATGCTCAAAAGGCGCATCGCTATTTTCGACTGCGATATTGTCCGAGGAACTTTATTTTCTCTTCATAGCTGAGAATAAAGGTATCGTAAAGCAAAGAATCTTCCGGAAGTCCAGATGTTATTTATTCACAAATATTAGAATCCACGGGGAAGAAACACAAAATAAATCATGGATCAACAGTGAGCGCTTTCGCCTGTGCGACAGCCCAGCGGATTGTCGAACAGTACGCGTACTGCAGTGGCAGCTCTTGCCTGGACCCTATTTGTGAAAATGCTTTATTTAAGCATATTCAAATCATGCCTCTGCATTAAGTGAAATTAAAAACATATTTCAACAGCTTTTTTTAAGGTAGAATTCACAACAGTGCCCTAGCTTGCTTTACGGTTACCCTGAAGGTTTGCTTTGCCAAGCTCGTGCCCCTATAATAAAGGGGGGCATACTTTTCAAATTCGTGAAAGTACGTTGACAAAATACAATATTCGACAACCCTGGTCCGATCATGGTGCTTTAAGATACGCATGATTACGTTGCTCTATTAACGACCCCATGCATAAATGACGACGTGCTCAGGAGAGGAAAACAGCTGATTCAATTCGGTGCCTAAATCAACTAGAGAATTTGCAAAACGCAATTCAAGGACGTCTTATTCGTGAGGGCAAAGCATCCCCGTATCGGACTAACTGTTTCAATCTGAAGCTATATCTAATCGGAACGGAACGGGCTTTCAGCCCTCTCTGATGCGGCACCTTCAACAGGCTATCGGTTACAATAGGGCCCAACAAATCTCATGAATCTATACATATTAAGAAATGTATGTAACTTACCTTGATGACGTTGATTGCAATAGTGGAACAAGGCGATACCACTGTTTTGAGACACCGATCGTGCACGACAAAATTGCACACTGAATTTACAGTTGTCGTATTTCCGTCAGGAGTAAATCCGATAAAGTCGAAAACAACACCATAGACAGCAAGAGTTAGACAGATAAACATCTTGTAAACCGGAGCACAAACTGTTTGAAAAGTCAGGAAAAAAAGATATTTACACCACAGATCTTTTTGTCTGTGTGAAAACGATTAGTTGGTATATAGTATATAGAGTTTTATGTATATAGTTTTAGAATATTTATCCATAAGGAAAATAGCTTATATCCATCCAAATATCGACTGCGTCTCTCCGTTATTATTTATGCCAAATTGCGTTCTTATAACATATTTGTTTGTCAAGCTATCCGTCGGTATTATCCTCATTATTAAGCTGACAAAGATAATACGGGATTTCTATTTTCTATGCTCACAAAAGTGCCGTCGAATTTTTTATCGTTTATTAAGAGGCTTACTAAGGCCCGAGACACAACGCCGCTTTCTAACTCATTGCTGTAGTAAAAGAGCGAGCATGTAACTCATCGCAACAACACGAGTGGGGTATTAAGGACGTTTCATGGCATCGGGATATAGAAGGGAGGTGCTTCGGACACTTTCTGCTTCAGCTAAAGGCTGTTGTTTCTCTTGTACACTGCTCAACGTGGGTGAACCTATACGGATAGAGGTGGCTGTGTGTCAATTGGGTTATGAGGCACGACCGCTAAATTTGTTAACATAGGCGGGTTTGAGTTTACACTGTTAGCGGTTTGGTCTTATGACCCAGTACCATATCCGCCTGTTTTCATTATAGAACTTGTTAGAGCAGTTTTGCGAATTGTTCCTCTTTCAATAAGGACGATAAGTATAGGTTACTGTATTAGATGTATTAACTATTTACTTTGCTTTCTTTTGTACTACTCCATTGGCAGACAATCAAACGCCGGTTCGTTCAAAGTGCCGCACGGTCGCTAAATCCGTCCAGTGTAACTAAAACGTTGAACGGACGGCTGGATTTGTTCATCGATTAGCTGTTTGCTGCGTTTGTCAGCTTGCGCTCATGCATGTCAAAATCTGTCATAAGACCGAATACAACACTTCCTTTGCGTTGTATAGAATATAGTGACTGTGTTAGATAAAGCTTGTGTATATCTGTTCATAACATAAATGTATCTAGTGTAGTGCATGTTCCCCTAGTATCTCTGACGGGTTTTACATGTTCACTTGTCGCGTTCACTTTCTTCTGATTACTATTTTCTCACGTACAGATTTTGAATACCCCAATTCCTCACAGGTTTTTTGACCCTCATCGTTGCCGTATCATCATATGCAGTGTTTGCATGCATATGACATGGTTCGTCGTCGCAGTATTTTTGGTCGTCGCCGTTGTCGTTGTCAACGACAATATCAAGTCGTACATGGTCCTAACACGTCGAGTCCTATCACGTACTATATATCGCAGTAGCGGATAGGCAGCGTTATCCAGCTTATCGTACGTACCTTCACAGATGTAGCCCTGGCCGATAAGGCCCCAGAGCATGTCGGTGCAGTGGTGACAATAGGTGGGTTTGTGAAATGTTTTCTTAGTGAAGTAGTGTCCATGGCCCATCTCGTACTCGGAGCCCGCGGACCCTTCCGGCCCAACAGTGGGCTCACCGCTATCGCAGCCCCCGCCATCAGCTTCAGGTTCGGGGGTGTGAGGCGTTAGCGCATCGCCTTCACTAGCGCCGGTCGCTGCTGCCGGGTAGCCTGGACATCCTGGCGCGCCAAACGACGATCCAGTCGGACTAAGTGGCGTCGGGTCGCCGACGCTCGACTCACCAGCCTCGGCTGCGAGCGAACTGTCTCCTGCCTGATGCTCGGAGCTACTCGATCCTACACCCATGTTAGGCCTAGCCGTCGCCATGTTCGGGCGTCGAACTGGCGAGCGCCTCAGGCGTTGCGGGCGGTCCGGCTAAATGCCGGAGCGCTGCCGCGGCGCGGGCGATAACGACGCGTCGAGGCAGTGCGCTCAGCAGAACTCCAGCTGACGTCGCTTGAACACTTTGTAGAAGTCATCGGGCACACTCTGCATGTCGGGCAGCTCCCGCTGTCGTTGCTGCTTGTTTTGCGGGTTACTCTGATGCTTCTGCTTATACGGCTGTACCTTTGATTCTACAACGTCGTCGCGGAATTGCCGCACCTGGCTCAGTTTCCACTCAATGAACGCGGACGTTGTTGACGAGGACGATCGCGATGAGGCGCCGCCCTTGCCTGACTCGATTGCGACGAGCGGGTCTATTAACAGCGGATCGACGGGGGGGTAGTTGATCGACGACGAGCAATAATGCTTGTCGATGTTGGATTTTGCTTTTGCCGTTATCTCAATTTCGGCGGCGAAGGCAATCCGGCGAGGTGTTGTGCAATGATAAGGCCACGCTCGTGTGATTGGCTTCGATGACGCTGCTTTTGCTAGCTCGTTTTCGACGACCTGTTCTGCTATTCCTACTGCGCTTGCTTCTTCTGCTGCAGCAGATCGGGCGCCAACGCCAACGCTAACGCTGCCTTCAGGCGCGGCAGTCGGGTGTCCCGCTTGCGCAGTCACTCCTCCAGGAGTTGCTCGCGGAGGCTGCTGCTTGAACGCGCCGAATTCTTCGTCGGCGTTCATGGCCCGCCCGGCGCGGCTATCGCACGCGCCTTCATACCGGACTGGAGCTCGCGTTGGAGCCCTACGGGGCACACTCCGGGTGGCGGTGCAGGTCACCGACACAATGCAGCTAGCGACACCAGCTGCTCTGCCGACGTAAACACCACCACAGTCCTTTCGGCTTCGCACGTCCCACAGCCTGTTCACAGTTCACTGTTACGCGGCACAGTTTTTCCTATTTTTCGCCTGTTGTCTCGTTAAGTCTAACGACAACGAGAGCGGCGGCGGAAGCAGCAAACGCGTAGCTGTTACGAGGCAGTTCGGCACTCACACAATTACGGCGGCAAGGAGGAGAGCTTCATATCAGTCACACGGAATAGTATTCACTCGTATTGCACGATCGTCAGGTATTGTGCGGCAGCGATCTCAATTGGATGGAGTAATATAGACAGTAGCACTAACATTGTCACAATGATCACCGACTAAGCAAAACACCACAGTATCTTTACTATCATCAACGCAGGCATAGCGTCCACAGCCTACCCCAGACCAGCAGCACTATGACCATGCAAAGTGGGGGGTTGGCTGGCCGGTTGGCTTTTGCTGTTCTTCCTTGCCGCCTCGCCTTTGCTGTCCCTCGACTACGCCTGGCGTTCAAGCCTGGCTGTTAGCTTGCAAGCCGTAAACCTCTGACACCACTCACAGCAGGAGAAATTCCCGCAACAAGCACGGTCAGTGTTTTACATTTACGCTGCTTCTACTACTGCTGCTGCTACCGATTTTTCTCTACCACTACCAATGCCGCACTCCCATCGCCACCTCCAGTAGTAGCAGCAATCCCCTTTCTGTGTCGACGTCGTTCTCTTAGTAAAGCGTATCGAGCAATACTAGTTAGAATTGTAATCGTGTTAGTGGTCGTCGTTATCGTCGCCTTGCCTGGCTTTGCCTTCACTGTCGTAGCTTGGGAAGCTCTCGTAGCCGGAACGTAGTAGTTGTAGTACTAGGAGATCACACCGTGCCACTGGTCGTCGTCGTCGTCGTCTTCGTCTTCTTCTCACGCCTGACGGGGCGGCTTGCTGCTCCGTGTGCCACACACTCACGCTGCCACTGACATCCGCAACAGCAGCACCACCAACGAAATTTGCAACATAAAACATACACACACAACCTCCAACGCTCGTCTGCCGCCTGTGTCTATGGGGTGAATGAATGGGTCCTTTGCCCCTCTGCCACTACTCTGCGCCGCCTCTCTGCCGCCAGCAGCAGGAACGGGAGCGCTCTGCTCAGTTCGCTACTGCTCGTTCGCTTACGGCCGCTCACTTCCACTCTGTTCCCCTCAGCGGCGGGCTGTCCGACCAAGCGATGGGCGGACGGACGGGCCGACGGACGGACGGACTGGCAGTCTGCATCTATGGCGACTTTGGCGGCTGCTGCCGCTGTCTACTCTGCTTTGCCTCTCCGTGTGCTGGTCGTACGTCGACTCTCAGCGGCCGCGCCGCCAGTCGGCTGCTTAGCTAGCCACTTTCATGGGCTCGACGACCAGCTATAACCTAGCGTAGCGTAACCTGGCGGCGGCGAAAGCGCACCACAAGCCTCTTCAGACCTCTGCTGCTACTCAGTGCTGTGATGTACGTTATTATTGCTACCTTTCTGCTAGCCTCTCTGCCTTTCTGTTGCCTGTTTTTCTCTACTGTCTACCCTCCGCGTCTACTGTCTACTCTCTACTGTCGTCCGCGGTTCTCTGCCATCAGCAGTAGTTCGCAGATGCTGCGGGCTCCTGCCGCTGCTGCTGCTCAGGGTTGTTTGCTGCTTGCCCTCTAGTAGTGGTTGAGCTGCTGAACTGCTTTCCACTGTTGGTGCGATGCTGTGGCTGCTCTCTACTCAGACCATCCGTCCATCTGTGGCTTAGTACGTCCGGCCGTCATAGCAAGTTCAAAGAGGCGACACCATGGGTGAGAGTACGGCGGACGCGCGAGCTGACAGCGACTGATGGCTCGGAGTGGAAAGGGCTTCGTGCTACCAACATTGTTCCGCGGAGTGCACGCCTTGTTCCTGTCACCACCATCATTGATTGTCTGCCTCTGGCTTCCCCTTCATTGAAGCAACGACCAAGCAACCCAGCAGCAGCAGTATCATCCGAGCAACGAGTTGGAGATTGAGAGATGAAGCTCGCAGTAGATAGCAGCTCTTGCGCACATTCAATGATGGTGGTGATGCCCACGATCTGCCATAGTATCCTCACGATAGGTTGATAGGTTGACGAGTTCTAGCGAAACAAACGAACTCATGAGCGTATCTCCGAACCTTTTTGGGTTTACGCAAGGACTGTGACTGTTCCGTTATAGATTTACATACCATATGATTAATTCTGTCAAAATGAACTTCGCCGATTGCAGTTACATCCATATCGTGAGCGGATAACAATGCCGCCGTCGTGGCCGTCGTCCTCCGCTACTTTTGGCGGCATCGCGCATCGCAGAGATGGTGGGGGGCCATTGACAGCTACCGTCGGCCGCACTTCCATGACCCTCATACCCCCACCGTTGACTGGCTCGCTAAGTCGTTCGGTCGGGCGCTCTCGGGCTCGCTAACCGTCGTCGACGACGACGACGGTGCAACAGCGACAATGACGACAGCAATGATGACGACTGCTTCAATGACCATGACAAGCAGAGTAAGGTTCAGGAAGGCTCGGCCTGCCTTGGTCCTCTCGACTGTGGAGCGAAGGAGAATGGGAAAGGACGTAGGAACGAAAAGAGAATGTTCGTCCGTCCGAGTACAACTGCTCGTTCTTCTCATCCAGCGTGCGGAGGGAAGGCAAGGAAAAGCCGTAACTACCGAAAGGGCGGGGGTAGCCTAGCACTAAGCGGTGGGTGAACTCATGGCCTCCTGCCATCATGATAGCCGCTGCCATCGCCTTTCGCCGCCAGGACCCGGAGAAGTGCTCTCCCAACCCGACACTCTGGCGCTCCAGGCTCTGACAGTGTGAGCGTGTGTTAAAGTGTGTGAGTGAGTGAGCCTGTTTGCTTGCGTGCAATAACATGCAGCTATTTCCAGCGTTGGGCGCATCTCTGTATACCTATATCTCCGTTAGAGTATGTGTCTGTATAAACAGCGACTCTGCGCTTTGTAAGGAACTGCACTCTGTGTTAAATCGCTCACTCTGCGCGAACTCATAGTTCTGCCTGAGTGCACGCAGCAAAGCCGATCTTCTAAGCTGCCGAATTGATACGGAAACACCATCTGACTTAGTCTTTAAGGTTAGGTTAACTGAGCTACACCTGTCTGACTAGCTGGATGGTCGCTCAGCTGAAGCTAGCTGAAGAAGCCGGAAAGGGTGTTATGCGGAAAGGAGAGATCGGTTTACATTGCCCCACGTGACGCCCCATATATGATGGAACAACTGCATTCTAGATAACCCAACATGAAGGGAGGTCGTTGGCGGACAACCAAGTCTGTGGCGTTGGCTACACAGTTTAAATAAAGTAATGTCCATAGCAGTGGTTTATGTAGTGTAATTGATATCGAAACATGCATCTAAGAGTATGTGCGTATGTTGCACGTATCAGAAATATCTGAAACAAATAAATTGACAAGAAGGCTATACTCGATTAATAATCCAAGCATACACTGATATGGACGTGTATAGGAAGCCTTTCGGAATAACTGGACTAAGAATGGGTAGCCAATGCTACTGGTTCATAAACTGCGTTTAATTATCAATCAATATTTTCATAATAACCGTAAGTGAACAAATTTTATGACATGTAAATTTGTTTAAGTTTAGTTCAAAAAAGTTGGACAAAAAACCCAGCAAATTTGAACTGTGAGCTACTACTAACAAACTTCCCAATTGTCCACCAAATTTCTCTCGTCGGAACTTGTCTGGGCGACCTTGTTGTCTGTAGATTCTCTCATTTTGAAAAAGCCACTGGTTTTTGTATCGAATCGTCGCAATTACAAAAAACAGTTTTTTGAGCCACTTTGATCACTTTTCAAAGCTTGTCAATCTGATTTCGAACGTCCGAGGAAAACGTACGCTGTGGGTGACGTTAGACTATAGCTAAGCCTTGTTTATATTTAAAAAAAAAACTTTCTACTTCTACAGTGATAAATTTGTGACTTTGTTCGAGATCAACAGCACCTCAAGGATCGATTAAATGTTTTCAAAAGATTCGCTTTATCTGACAACTGTATTATGATAAAGGTGCAAACGCTGCTCAAGCCCATAAAAAATATATATACTGCTCATCACCTAGATAAATTATCGCAAAAGGCAAAACGTTCTCAAGATGATTGTGTCCCTTTTGTTCAGGAAGTTCCGGTACGAAATAGCCTCTCGCAGTCGTCGACCAATTAAGAAAAACGTTGATGAAATTTGAGGCAAAATTGGGCAAGACTGACACGTGGGTAGCTACTATATCGCAGAAAAACATCTACGACGAAATAGTTTATGCTATTTGATTTGAGTTGGCTGGAAGAAAGTACGATATTTAAATGCTGAATTGACAAAACATATTTAAGTGACGAACAAATTGACGCAAGACGATTTATTCAACAGTATTCCATCTGCACTACATAAAAACGAAAAATTTCTAAATCGGCAGATTATATGCTACAGTTATGTGCACAAAAAACAATAGACATGCACCTGTAACCTTTGACAAAGTCCAAAACAATGTACTGTAACGTGTTTGGCGGGTGGAAAAGCAATTGTGCGTTATGAGCTGCTGCCGCCTGGCGGCGGAACGGTTCATTCGGAACTCTACTGTCATCAATCACCGAAATTATAACTAGCCATCGTTACCAAAAATTAAGCGGAACCCTTTTACTATGACAGCGCCGTCTTGTACCATGCTAATGTTAGATCACACACATGTTTAGTTTTCCGGCATATAAACTGTAAAATTTTCGATGGAAAATTTTATTGCACTTGCCTATAGTCTACGTCTTGCACCATTAGGCCAATATCTGCTTCGGTTTTATGTAGAACTTCCTTAATGCTATTCAGTTATTTTTAATGCAACGTCACATACGATACATCTGTGTTTATTTCGGCAATATTTTGTCCTTATATAGACACAGTAACGAAAGTGATTAAAACTGTCAGTACGAGCTGAAAGTCTTAGTCGCGCTACCCACGTATGGGCCCCAATATACGGTCAGAAGCCACACAGGTTCAACCAGTCCCTAGTTGACAATCGGGTTAACTTTATTGTAATGAACTCAAATGATTATCGCGAACGTGTTGAACTGTCGTTATAATATATACGGTGCCTGCTCTACTTTGATGAAAAAATTTCCAAGCTGTTGGGAACGTGTCCTATGAGGCACACACGCACGCACGCACGCACCTCCACATCTTCAACAGCGATCGAGCTAAGAAATGGCAGTTTCGGTGGCAACCCTTCTCACACATAACGACATCATCTGAGTTCTGTGTTTTCCAGCTTAGCAGACCACTTTGTTTATCCTCAAATTGACCACCTCTTTAGCTTCGACAAGTCGCTCTTCTCTCACTGGCACCACTGCTATTTGTGATAATGACATGAGTCGATCGATATATATATATATAGAAGTAACGCGTTAAGACAACATTTCCAGACTTTCATTTTTATATATCTAGCATGATTGACGACGATGATGCAAAAGCGCCAAGGGTAACTATTTTCGTTGAATATAAATTAATTGTACAGCTCATTAGGCTATTCGTCATGTTCCCCCAAAACAATTTCCCCAAGGTCGTCGGTACTCTTTTATGAGTACTTTCTAAGACTAGATCTCAACAAAAACAGATACTTCTAAGATTAGATCTCGACAAAAATCGATACTTTTATGAACATTTTTACATAATTTTTAAGACTAGATCCCAACAAAGAGTGATACTTCTATAAAAATGTTTACATATATATAAGAAGTGTAATTTTTGGCAATTGTGCTTATTAAATATAGTCATCATTGACTGCGAGTTCACTCTTTTTGGGACCCAGGCCTCCGAATGGTCATTTTAAATATACTCCTATTTTAACGCGTAGGTAGTTTTCTAATGGCAAGCGTGCATCGAGGGATATTGGTGTAGGTAAACTCAGATATGTTTCATAGGAAGAATTCAATTCTGAGTTCATAGAAGGGCATAAGTCCCAAAAATGCTTTTGAAATAAAAAATATTTTTTTAATAAACTATCGAGCTCTTTTCGAAGCTTTCGACTTTTTCGAAGCTTGTTTGCTCCATGTGAGTCTTTCTCAGATTTTTAAAAAATCGCGTTACAACTAGTAGTAATGTAGACCATCGATTTCGGGCAAAAGGAAGGTTTTAATCATTATTAATTAATTATATATATATATATATTTATATATATGTATATATATATATATATATATAGTATAAAAAATTGCTTACTAGAAAGGACATTGAGGTAAACTGGGCCACAACCAAAGCTGGGTCTTTTCATTTGTCTCTTTTAGGGTTGTATTTTGTTGTTAGCTGTAAAAGCAAGAAAAAGGAAACTGTATTGTGAATTTTTCAGCGAAAGATTGCTATGATGAAGATATTTTAGTTCTAGTTAAAAGAAAAACGGATGGAAGTCATCTTACATCAATTTTCATTAACCTACCGTATACTATCTAATATCTCATAAATAGAAAAACAACGCAAACTTCGTTTAAATGATAACATAAAAACAAATACACTTTTCGCCAAATCAGTTAAGCTCAGTTGCGAATAATATTGACTAATGCGGTGGAAAAAAATTATCTTTGGTAACAATAATCTACTGCGAGACCTGCTTCGTGCCTAAGGACGAATATGCTTAGAGCTAAAAACCGCTTCCGTTCGAAACACTGAAAACGTATATACTCTACCTTTTTGGAAGGTTTTAACTAAAAAAAAAAATTTAATTATTCGTGTGTCGTTTTGAATTAATATCAGATTATAGTCCAATGAAGTGGCTAGTTAAATAGGCGGCCTTACGTTTTCTGACTAAATTTCTGCAAGTTTTAAATTAGACGTTTTTTAAAGTCAAAACCTCTAAAGTGTAATAGGTATTATAAAACGTATTATAGTATCGATCATAAATAAGAATAACTCGGTGCTAAACTAAATACCCAAATATAGTTCCCATTTCTATGCCCGTTCTTCGATCCGGCTTTTTACTCACCAAATACAGTAACATTCGAAACTGCAACAGCACGACCAAGTCGGCCCGTAATAAGAAAAGGAAGACTATGGGCTTCATCCTTTCGTATTTATAATTTATCTTTTTTGAATACTACTAAAAAGTTGCTAGTTCTTAGAACACCTTATTTATTCTATTTTTTTTCTGTATAAATTCTGAACTCCTGCTGTGCCGAATGAAAATTTCTGAAGCATTCTTATATAAATATTTTTCGGTCTTTCATTATCTAGTTAACAGGCAGAAAATAGGCACTGCGCGAAAGAAATTGACGTTCTAAAAACAAAGTGCTCAAAAATATTTTAAAAAATCCTTTCAGTCATGAAAAACGAATCCCTCACAAAAAAGAAAACTATGTGTAACTTTTTGCTAGTCAAAAATTATCTTTGCTAGGTATCAGTACTGAATATTAAAGGGCGCAGTGGTTATTGAATTATGACGGGACTACATGAAAATCGTCTTCCTTTTGTTAAAGAAACATTAGCGATATTTGATTTCAGCAAAATAGACTTGCAAAACGCTGAACTAAATTAATTACGAAAGCCCTAAAAAAAAAGTTAGCCAGCAATTAATGTAAATGTATTAGTCATAAAGTGAATCCGTTCTGTCAACAGGAAGAACGTATAAGTTCTTTATGGCCCATCTGGGATCGTTGGGTCTGAGACAAAATTCGCGGGCAGCTATTGTCAAAAGCGTTCGTATTGGATACGGCGTATATCAAAAGACAACCAGACATTGATAGTTTCGATATTGCTACGCAACTAAGAAAGAATCCGAGCGTGTGTTCCTATAGGCAGTTTCTTGTGATCCAGGTTAAATTTTTTTTGGGGGAGACGGGATTGAGAACCTTCAAATTCCATCAAAAGCATGCAGAAAGTACTTTTTTGGTAATCTGGAATATAAAAATTACAAGAAGGTTTTGGTGAGGACAAACGCAGCCCTTTTTGGGTGCGCCTAACCTTTGGACTCTTGAGACCTTTTGTGTCAACGAATCTTTTTTAATCAAATGAGTAATTTCGAGAATTGTTGTGGATTTTGTGTTAAATTTAACTGCCACAACTTATATATAAATGTATATAGAAAAAATATAACATTATACTTGTTTCTATTCATTCAGTGAAGTGAGATAATTGTAATCATAGTATATACGGAACATCTCTTTAATTGAATTTTACGGGAGGTGTTTTACGTATACTATGAGTATAGTAGTCTAACGACGGAAAGAAACCTTATCGCTCTATGACTACAGACACCTTCGATTCATTCACTTACTTCTAAGAGTTGCAATAAAAATGTCTCTGGTTTTAAGTCTCCATTGTTAGCCAGACGTCATCCTTCTTGAAAAAATGCTGGAAGGATGATGGAATAGTGTTAAATCTAACAGCAACAAACTCTTATAGTAGTTACGGTTAAAATTTAATAGATCCCCGTAAAAGCTTTAGAAGCGCAAACTTGAAAGTTTTATGCGAGTAATATAAATATGTCTGAACGTTAGCCGGTTTTCTAAATTCCTTTTTTAATGTGAAACAATCATTTATATTGAATCTGTCTTTTAGAGCTTCTGGGTAAAATTTCTGCATCAGTTTTTTTTACTTGTACTTGTCTCACCGGTCAAACTAAACACTATCTTGAATATACCTTAAATGCGTAATAATGTTTTCTAAGGAATCCTTTTAGACTTGCCCTATTGAGCCAAGTCAGGCTCTAAAGGCTTTTGTGACCTGCAATATAGAAATTGAAATGTCTTCCTATGACATATTTGTTTAGCGTATAATTTATAAAAAGATAAAAGGTACCACTTTTGTGGTCCATATGGCAAGCAGCTTTGTTTTGTTTCCTTTTACTAGAGTTTATGACATTATATTTCTGTGTTTTGTTTGCTGGCGTAGCTCATTCGCTAGAGATTTTCGTTGCGTTTCGAATTGGAACATTCGCATATATCTAGAGTGATATACAAAAGACCACAAAGAAACGTTCGCAGCACAGAGTGAAGCATTATCATCATATCATTTTTTGTTTCTTCGGTGAATCAAGCCGACGCGGTTAACACGATATATAACACCACACTGCCGTGTTGCTAAAGTCCACTGGCTTAACTCTTTTCTGGCTTTCGGACATTGTCCTTAAGCAGACATACATAAGTTTTTTTTGGCTTTAGAGGTTACCTAAAAAGGGGATTTTAAGAAGTGTAATAGAAGCTTCTACTAAATATGCATAGGGGGAACAATACCCTAAAATGTTTTTATGTTAAGGCTACTTACAAACAGTAGTATTTTAAAGAGTTAGTTTATCGAGGTAGTTCTATCACAACTGTATTATACTGAAATATAATGCGTTGTGATTTTTAAATAAGATACCACAAAGCTAAGAAAAAGAAATATTTCTATGATTAGGGAAACCGTCAACTATTGTACGACGTTTAAGCGTTTCTATATTGCTTGATCCTTTAAAAGACTTATTCTATATATTTCGTAGATAAGTGCCTATCTTATCCGCAAGGCTAAAAAGATTTGAGCTAGAAGTGGCGTTGCTGTATTCCGTCCTTAAATGGGAGACAAATTTTCACATCAACTTAGATTCTGCTTCTGTTTATTATAAACTATTCAATTAACAAGATATATTACAACTGACATAATACAACGTCTTTTCCAAAGCATAATGAATTCAAAAGGCCAAACAAGTGTGGAGATCGAGAGAGTTCCATGTAATCGAGTTTACGAGGGTTGTGAGACTGACTTCATTGAAACAACTGACTTCATTGCTGTTGCTCTCTCGAAGTATGCAGCGCATCGCCGTCGACAAGATTTCGGTTATATGCATTAATTGACTGCCATAATGGCACCCAAAAAAAAAGAACCAGCAGAGGCGGGTGTGCCTAAAACAAAGATGTGTGATGACATGCCTAAAGGCTCAAACATCATTAGGACAGATAACCAATTATTCACAAATTTAGGGCAGCGTAACATACCTAAGTATATGAGAATCAACTCCTATTTAAAAACATGTGTACCTCAAAAAGACGTCCAATCAGAATATATGTAACTATACCATCTAAACACGACTCCACATTTACAATAATGTTGTTGTTAGCGTAGCTCCAATTTAAAAAAAAAAAACTAAATGATGAGAACCAGATTAAAAAAGCATCATAGTTTCAGTAAAACAGCACGCTTAAGTTCCTGATACTTGAATTGATTACCATACACTAAGGACCAGTATTTACTTGTAGATATTCACATAGAGTTGTTACATTAATATGCTTTAGTTAGGACGTTTAGGTAATATATTTCAATGCTATTTACCTCCGAGACTCTGAGATATTGTTGTTCGCGTAGTTTCAGTCTTTTAATCCTCCTGCAGCATCAGGTTTTGAGTTGACGACATTGAGAGTAACTTCAAAAGGATGTGCCAGTTTATCATTAGTAGAATTTAATAAAAAAAAAAGCAAGAGCTTTCAGTATTAGACTTATATTCTAGCGTAGACTCTTACACGGCAGGAACTATTTCGAACATATTACCCGTACAAGTGTAAGACAAAGTCAATTATCGATTTTAAAATGACTTGATAAAACTATTTAGGCAAAGTTTACTGCACCGTTTAAATTTTCGCGGGATGTCCGCCATTGGTCTCCAGTTTTCACTCCTACATCTAGGTTTATAGTAAATATAATATTGCTAAATGCGCGCAATTTTGCTCATCGTTTAGATAGTCAAAGTAGGTAGCGCTTGAAGTTCTGCTTTCAGTAAACGCAGACACTATGTCGTCCCGATTAACCCTCTTGCATAACATGACTAAATCGCTGCCAATCCCAAAATACGATTATAGCGTAGAGTTTTACTACGCTTAAAGCATCTGATCCTGCAACCGTTATATGAACCTTTTTAAATCACCTGGTACCAGTTTCCTTCTGGTTTGCATCAGTTTATACTGTATATAACCGTATATACTATGCTACACAAGTTCTATGGAATTTTCTATTTGATATGCTATTAATGAGTACTGATATAGTTTTTTACCAATGAGTACCTATATAATTTTTTTTTTGATAAGATTATGATGTTTTGAAGAACTGTCATATAAAAAAAAGAAGATGGTTAAAACCATCATTACAAAAAAATTACACTGGCTTATAGATAAGGAGGTCCATATCGTTGTCTAACACTATACGCATTTCTACAAACTAGAAAGGAGATCTACATTTACATGCAGTGACTTTTCCTACAGTAGGACTAAAGCCTATCTGAAAGCAGTTACAAAAATTGGCTAATTGCACAAGTCATAATTAAAATCATAAAAAAAATGTACATAGCTTCTTGACGACTATGGACTTTGTACTTCGCCATTTAATAGTCGACACGATCTTTTATTTGGCAAAGGTAACTCACGGCCATGTATCTTGCTGAAAAGATACTACAAACGTATCGCAGACCTATTACAGCCAGCTAGATAGCGTCTACAATACCGTGATGTTCAGAAGGCCCAATGTCTGCACGATCGTCATAAGCTTAGATGCTTCAGTCATCACAAAGCATATTTTCTAGCAAATTCGTTAGTGGCTATATCCTTTTCAAGTAAACTGTATGTATATGGGCTAATAGTATGCTTTACATATTGGCTTGTTTTTTTATGAGGCTAGGTTCTGTGGCAGCCGCTGGTTATATGCGGTTAATTGTCAGTGGCCTAGAGGATGTTGGAGAACAATTCGCCGCACCCATTTGTGGAGACACATCTAAGTGACGTTGAATCCCTTTAATTGCCCTTCTGGAGCAGGCTTCTTTTTCTTGTCCTTATGTCGTAAAGCTCAGTATAGCCAAAACATCTAGACGCGTTGACACGAGAAAACAGAATAGATAGTGGCGAAATATGGCAGACATTGGGCCGTGCGACGTCGTTGACATTATAGGACGATTCGGACTCTATCACGGTAAGTTTTTAGCATTCTTCAAATAAGTTATTATAAAGGTGTCGTCGAGGGTTTGGCTTATCTATTGGAATTTTTATTGTGAGTGTATAATGTATATTAGGAAAGAGATGTCGAATATTGTAAAAGAAACATGTTATACTACACACTGCTTCTATTATTGGAATAAATTGACACGTGCAAATCTGGGGCTTTATATTAAATTGGTCTAGGGGGTATCAATGCAAACTAAAGGATTGCATTGTACAAAACAATGCAGTACTTTTGTTGGATTATTTGAAGTCAGTACGGACAGAGAGCGTTATAATACTGAATGCAATAAAATTGGATTGGTAGTAGAATTTCTATAAAATCAATCAGTACTTAAAACATTCTTGCCTTTTCATCTGAGACTGAGCACAAGTGAACTGGTGAATACTCCGACAGGTCCATTGAGACGCCTACCGTTTTCTGTCTTCAAATTATATCCAAACTTCCCTTTATCCCGGTGAATTGTCGTGGTTGAGGACTGTTGGGCCTAGCCCAATATCATCATTTTTCTGCTTTTGAATTCTATAGTAAATAATACGACTTAAAGAAATCTGTCAATGGTTTAATTATTTTACTAAACAACTGTAGCTGTTTGTGATAGAGAAAAAAATAATAAAGAACTATGTGTATTGCAGAATTCTATTTTATATAAAGGATAATGATTAACAAATTTACTTCGGAAAAGATGAAGGAATTCAAGAAAAACAGCCGTCCTATGCGTACGCTAGCAGAGTCACATGTTTCTTAGTTATTATTGTTTTTAAAATTTCGACACTTTTTAGATTTTGTCTGTGGAAAATGTGTTCAAGCGGAATCTATTTTGCTCGATAGACTCGACAGAAACCAGGGGGAATCATGTTCTCCTCATACCTCCTTTAGTTAAGTTTATATTTTTCTAGTTATGTAAGATTGCTTGGTATCTTCAACAAACGTTCGACCATAATTATCCGCAAACGTGCTAATCGTCGAAGGTACATTTCCACTGTATTTTTAAGATAGCTTTTTTCCTACGCTCAACTTCAAAAGAAGTATTAATAAATATTATGACAAAGATTTGAATATGACCAAAATAGCCATGAAAATGTTTATGAGTCATCATTCGTTTTCAAATTTTTTTTTGTTAAAAACATATCCAAAAGCGTTTTTTAACTACACATAGGCTTTTATTATGTTATTTTTTTGCTGATTATTCAAGGACCAAACCACCAGGCGACGTGCGTATAGTGACTATAATATGAACAAGATTAAACATTATAAAAAGTTGTCACTTTTAATGAGTGACAAGAGAAATGGGAGAACTATTAATTAATAACATTAAAATTATATTCATTAGCCGAATTGGTTGAAGAAGAGCACCTTTCGCATAAATTCGTTTGAAAAGTAATATTTAATTAAGGGAGCGGCAAATAGCTTTGAAACTTGCTCAAAAGTTAAATATACGCATTATGTACAATTTAAGAAGTCATAACTATAGCAGGTGTAGATTTTGCGCCTTAAAGGTCTGACGAAAGCTTTAAGTAGGCACAATTAGAAATGTTGTTAAATATTTGCAATAAACCTTGCTGCAACTTGAACAGCTGCTTCTTTCTCACAAATTTATAAAGAAAATATTAAATTGCTGACCTCATCTTGTCATAAAGACAAAAAAGTAGTTCTTAAACTTCTTGTAAAGGAGACCAATGGCAGAAGTGCGATATCAAGATTCGACACGTCATGGGGGAGCTGATATTTAATTGCCAAGATGCGTCATTACTGAAGTGCTATCGCGGCAGATTAGAGCGCCCTCTTTAAATGGGTTCCTTATAACCTGAACAAAGCTAAATGATCATTCCTACTACCCTGTTTGCTGGAAGTCCATATGGCAGTCAAAAGTCGCTTGATTTTGGTGGAGAAAATACTTGGTAAACTGAGAGATTTTCACTGAAGGGGTAACGGATACAACATCATGAATATCAAGGATCTGATGCGACGTACGTAAAAACACTCTACAGCAAATCTTTTAGCTGATTTAAATCAAGTACAAAAGTGAGTTTATGAATTAACTATGTCATTTGCGTATCATACTCTATCATATATCAGGCATTGTACGTTACTAAGTCTTCTTAGATATGATAATACGATAGAATTAATTGAACGCCGCAATATTTTTAAATCTAGGATCTAGGAAAAAATAGGACTCCTATAAAAAAAATGGGAATACTGAGGAAATACTGTCCTGGTTTGAGACAGTGCTAGCGAAAAGAGTTACTAAGTGTCGTATTCACATGTCCTTAAATTGAGAATCTTTAAAAAGAATTTTGCTTTAGCTTTACCCTAAGTAGATACGATAGATATATTGTAGCCTAAGGCAATGACCAGATCGATATGCAATCAAGCATATATGGAAGTTTTTTGTTCCCAAGACTACATCTAATAAAGCGCCTTAGGTTATTAGAGATAGTTATTTTTATCCTAGTCAAACATAGTTTGCCACGCGTATCTAATAAACGTTAGCATTATTGGGGATGCTACAGAATATTTACATTTGTCCGTGTGAATGGATAACTATAGAAAATGTTTGCAGGAATCTAAATTGTCAAAAAAAGTGTGGAACTGTGGCCTAAGGTAAATCGAGTCTACTGTTTTTTGATGACACGTATTACATATCGTTGCAAACTAGCCTTTTCGAAAAATGTCAGCTATTATATAAATTCGTTAACGCTTTCACTACATTAAGCGTACTTTGTCGTTATCACCGTCTACTTTATTTTGTTCAGATGATAACTAATTGAACAACTTTCGAAAACAGAGATTCTGAAAAAGATTCGCTGTAAGTAGCTAGTCAAGGGTTATATTTCTTGGTCTAAAAATTAGGTAAAACCTAGGATCTTGTGAGAAGAACAATAAGAAAGTAAAGCCACCCTAAGCCTAAGCTAACCGCCTACCCTTAAGCTCAACTGAGGCCTCAGGCATCCCCCCCTATGCCTAAGCTAACCCCCTACCCTAAGCCCAACGCAAGGACTCACACAAATTCATCTACCCGCTAGCCTTCTACCTTTAAGCTCAACCCAAGACCTTAAACAAAGCCGTCCACCTCCTGCCCTTAAGCCTAACCCAAGACTTCAGACATAGCCACTCACCCCCTGCGCCTAAGCTAACCCCTTACCCTTAAGCCCAACTCGAGACCTCAAGCAAAGTCATCCTATGTCATCCAAAGTCATCCTGCGTTTAAGCTAACCCCCTACACCCAAGCTAACCCCCTACACCTAAGCTAACCCCCTACACCTAAGCTAAGCCCTTACTTTTAACCCCAACCCGAGAGCTCAGGCAATGCCAGCTACCCTTTACGCCTAAGCTAACCCTCTATCCTTAACCCTAATTCGAGGCCTCAGACCAAGCTACTTATCCCCTATGTCTAAGCTAACCCCCTACCCTTAAGTCCACCCCAAATCTTCAACGTTTGTGTCCACGTTTTTTAGACTATTTAACTATTTTTTCCTATACGACCGATCTGCAGATGTCGCTAGTTTGTGGGGTCGCTTAAGTTTGTTCTAAAAAGCCCGAGATTTTTTCCGCAAACCTATTATATATTTCTCTTTCTTATCTTATCTTTTCGCAGTTCTTGTTCTTACTGTGGCCCTACTACGGGCGATTCCGATCGCATGGACCTACATGATGTCGCCGTTGATTGCCCCAGACATACCTCACGAGTGCAGCGCTCCCCCGGGCCTTAACAAAACTCTTTGGAGAAGCTTCGCCCAACCCGACGAGTGTACAGCTTTTCCACTTCAAACGATTTTCAACGGCATCATCTTCTACGAGCCGGAGAATGGTACTTTACGTCAACCCTGCGAGTTTGGCTGGGTATATGATACAAAGCACTTTGGGCCTACGGCAACATCGGAATGGAATCTCGTATGCAGGGACTCTTGGATGCGATCGGGCGTTCAATCGACGATCATGGCAGGGTCGTTTAGCGGAGTAACAATTTTTGGCAAGCTTTCTGACGCATTTGGTCGAAAGAAAACGTTCTACGTTGGCGTGTTAATAGCTGCATTAGTGGGTGTTGCTGGGACATTCGCATCGTCCCTGCTATGGTTTAACGTTTGCCGTTTCGTCATTGCCGGCTGTGCGGCTGGACTTACTGCGGCCATTGTGACATTATTTATGGAAGTCATGCCAAACACTGACCGTGTACTGATGAATGTTGGCTTCGGAATCGGTTACGTTATTCCCATGGCTCTCATTGGTTTTATGTCCTGGATGTTTCAGAATTTTCGCCTGATGCAACTTGCTCTGGGGTTATCGTTTTTGCTCGTCGTACCATTCTACCCATACATTGAAGAGTCGCCAAAGTGGCTTTTAGCTAAAAATAGAGTTGACGAAGCTGCAAAATGCATCGACCGGATACTGCGGCGAAGTGGACGGTCCGCTTCAGACATGACGAAAACGATGGTTCGGATAGCTGCCCAGGCCCAGAGACATCCTGAAAAATCTCAACCAACCTTGGGTGATCTGCTAAGGTTGTCAACCTTACGAATCAATGCTGTAAGCATTTTCACTCTGTGGTTTTGTGAGTCGATCACGTACTACCATATCATGTTGAATGCGCATAAATTTCCCGGAACTCCACAGCTGAACTACGCACTTTCGGCGTCCGCCGAAATTCCCGCCGCGCTAATTGGTATTTGGGTATGCCGACGCATTGGTCGACGAATCTCACAGATCGTTCCTATCCTGTTAAGCGTTGTTAGTTTATCTTTGGTTCTGTTTTTTATACCCCGTTCAGCAACGTGGCCGAACTTGCTCGCCATGATGTGGATACGGTTCCTTCTTAAATCTCAAAATTTCACGCAGTGGATTGCTGTTCATGAGAACTTTCCTACCCCATTAAGATCTACCGGTTTCGCGCTCTGTCACATGTTCTCGCGATGCGGAGCGGCTATGGCGCCCTTTGTTGTAGACCTCGGTCGAACCACGCATTCAGCTATACCCCACATTGTATTTTTTATTTCTGCAGCAATTGAATGTGTCTGCCTTCAGTGGTTACCGGAGACATTGGATGAGCCTTTGCCGGACACCCTTGAAGATTTGGAAGAAGTTTGTAAAAAGAAAAATGAAAACAAATAATGCCTAGAAATTCATTACGAGCATATACGTGGCAGAAAAAAAATTAAGTGTAGTTCTGACTCTGCGTAGTTTATGCTTGTTTAGATAAGGCCTTTAACTTGTAAAGGCGCAAGTAAAATTCCAGCGAATGTTAGCTAGAATTCAAATATTCTGAATGAATTATGTCCAAATAGTCTCATAAAGCTGACGATTTAGCTACCAGCTGACTGATGTGGTTGCGTGTGCGCATGCTTTTATTTACTTCAATTTATGTCCCTTGACGTGGTAAAAAACGTATGCAGAGCATTTGTTTGAAATGTCCTATTCTACAGTACAGTTCTTTTGATCCCTTGGAAATATAGGATATGGCCCAACTTTTCTTGCAGCTTTGCGCGGAGGGTCCAGACGGCCTTCAGGCTTATGGCAGGACTACAATCCGAGTTGCACAGTTTACCTTCCGTTTTAAAAACTATAGGTTGAATAATGTATGTGGCGCAACTAGATACTCGTTTGATTGCCGATGCAGAACATCAAACATACAAGTCGCTAACGCACAACGACACTCCTGAACCCACAGAAATGGCCTCTCGGAGGCGTTCACGTCAAGAGATACGTTAAAACTCGCGGCGCTCTTTTTTGCCGCAATGTACGAAGAAGCAATGCCCTTCAAAAAATTTCACAGCACGTGAACTATTGTAATATCTTGGGAGCCTATGCAACAAAAAAGCCGCTGGTCCTGATAAAATTTGCAAGCACGCTATGGTGACACTATTCAATAGATGCTTACATACAGCTGAATGAGAAGGTGCTACTTCATTTAATGATGCCTAAAAGAAAGAGCGGCCCAACCGCACTGTCGTCATAGCGGGGAGTAGCGAAGAAAAGTGTTTGTTATAAGCTGCTTGCCAGCTTGTTGACTAAGAAACTGAACGGTTATTTAGAGAGCATACATGAAGAAACATATTTTCTTTAAAAAACTTTTCACAGAGACGGCGTGCGGGATCCCGATAGCGGACGTGAAGAAAGCACTGCCTACATCGTGCAATTTGCTATACATGACGTTTGTCGATATCAAGGGGGCCTTCGCCTCAGCGCCCGGGACAAAGCTATGCTCACATTGGCCGAAGTGGATTTCCCTATGAATAGATTCAAGCTTCTCCTTCATTGCAGCTCCAGAAGAGAAGGGAATAACCATCGACGACACACTGGCCAAAGTCCTGCCTTTCACGAAGAAAACTGGCTTGACTTAGAGGCACGACCCAAACCTAAGGAATAATCTCCCTGATGAAATAAGAGGGCCAAAAGGAATCACTTTAAATAATATTGTGCGCACATAATGACACATTTAATGATATACGGGCCGAACGGGTTTTAAGTTTATCACAAACCGTAAACCTGACCAAGATAGGAACGATAAAGTTTGGAGACGGAAGCAGGACAGCGATTATTGCACCTTGTACCTTACCAGGTTGCCTATGTATATTTTCATCCCTGGCTTGCTCTTCTCCGCGAAAGATAGAAGTTTTATTGTGCAGGAAGATACAGGAAAGCAGTGTTGGCCGTATAGGCGATCAAATCGTACACGTTTGCCCCTCGCAATCGCTCTCTACTCGCACGTATTCAAGGTAGCTCCGATTATAACGGATGGGATACGCATTATTTGGGAAGATCCCACGGTGGAAAACTGCAAATAATTAAATCGCATTAAAGCCTCTTTCCTTAAAACAGCATTGGGATTAAGCATAGTAAGCCAAAATCATCTCGTGTGTCCTTTGGCCGACTCACCACTGCTGACCGAGGACCCACATTATCGCTTTGAGCTTCCAGCAGCGGAAGACCGATCTTAGGAAGTGGTAGCAAAAATTGGGAACCTCTTTGCTTTGAGTCTGATGAGGAACAACAAGTGAACTAGCTAAATATACATGTCGTCACCCGCTTTGCCGTGCATCAGCAACATAGACCCTATATTAAACCAAGTCCCTGTGAGCTTTGAGACGAGAAAAAAAATGTAGCAGATATCCTACCGTTCATTGCTCCTTGGTACCATCTTTAAAACATTAATTCTATGTTGAAATTGAAAAAATATGTATGAATTTTTTCCTGATATAGGGACACTGTGTTGTTTACCTGTATGTATGGTGTTTTTGACTACTATCCGTAAAGGTGAATAAATGAAATTTCATTCAAGAAGAACTCCGACTAATCCACTTAAATGTAATCTTTACAATCGAGTTTCTCCAGGGATTCCTTACGTTCGGAACTGGATGATGAAGCTACTACTAGCCTTACAATTATATTGTGTTTATTGATATTACAACAGTATTTAACCTTATATTAGGACTCGCTTTGCGAAATACTTATGAAAAAAAAAGCCACCAAACAATATATGTAAATTCATTACAATCTGAGTTGTAGGTCGCACCGTGACGATCTATTGTATATGCGCATACAACGAACAATATTTCACTTTAGAATAAATACGCTCGACGGTTGTAAAGGCGTAGGACGGGCGATTGTAGAGTATTTCCTCCTGACCGCCAATAATAAAGCCTGTTGTGTACGCTTAAGTTGATGATGGGGGTTGGACGGCAGCGGGTATGGGCGTAAACGCTTCAGCTTGAAGCATCCTTATTCATCGTTCATATGGCTGCGAAATCAACGCCTTTTGCTAATCTTGTCACTGTAATGAAGGTAAGTTGATATTTTGTGTTAATCAGGACTAGTGTAAGATTGCATGCCGCAGTAGTGCAACACTCGCTTCGGAACGCAAGGCAAGTACTGCTTACAACATGATAGGGTATATTAGGGCACGTTGTCTATGGACATAAGCTGTAAATATGAAACTCGAGTGAAACATATCGACAGCCATTATCCAACTTGATAACGCAAAAGCTTCAGACACTGGGGGGCGAAAGGGTACTACTAAAAGGGTACTGTTGGAATCATTCATTAACCCATTAACCAGTAAAACGAAAAAGGGATACAAACAAAAATAATTAGCTGCGTTTATTCAGTAGGTACATCCAAGCTATATAGGCGTCGAGTGCGTCGGCGAAAACCGCTCGCCTCCGCTTCCCAACAACAAATTAAATAAACCAGTCAGCTTTTATGTGTGAAGCTCACCAACTTCTAACCTGTGATTAGCCTAGAACTCGATATTAGTGTGAAATTTCAACTTTTTTTTTTACAAAGTAAAACAGGAATGTAACCTTACTGAGCTTCTTAAGGAGTAGGTTGTAGACATATTAAAACCGCGAAGCCTAATCCCTGAGCTGCGCGCGCCTAATTTCAAATGGCGCATTGCTACTTGGCTACAAGGTGTGAGTTTTTTTTTTCGTAATATCATATCAAATTTTCCGGCACGTACGATTATTGAACCAGTCTTTGTAGCTGTAATATACAAACGACGTCCCATTAGGCGAAGTAGGAAGAAAGGGGCAAATCACTAATACGTCCGAGTAGAGCAACTATTTACGAAAAATGTTACGCGAGTTAGTTTTTTATTATTCGATCTAATGCAAACAAAATCGAAACAAAGTCAAGCTTACGTTGCACTTGAAATGTTCTTAGATCCGCCGCAATTCTACACAAACTGTGAGAACACGGAACATCGATAGAGTGGTGACGAGCTCCGCGTTGCTTACTACACCCCCAGCAAGTTTAGCGTAGTCGCCTATTTGTTCTTTCCAAGAGAACTATAAAGGGCTGCAATATCGCATCGTAGGAATCACTAGGTTCATATATAACGTGATGTAAAACCCCGGCTTTCTTTACAATCATGCATCCAAATAAATCATGTTGGCTGATTATGCAATATTAGCAATCTTTCCATCGAAATCAAGGTTGGGAGACACACTAACACGAAACCTTTTGAGGATAAGCGATAAAAACTCTCCCATCATATAACAAACAATTTGCAGCTACCCCATCGGCTAACTTTTGGGGGCAGAATTAGTCTGTCGTTTCGACTACACGCACTTGCGATGGCATATCTGCTGGTTTGAAGCTTATCAACAGGCTTATATATATTTTCGTCCTCGCATGTAGTTTGTAGGTATATATATA
>NW_019211456.1:46044239-46069715 GCF_002443255.2 Varroa destructor
AATGGTTTTGGCTAAATCGAAAAAAAAAATATTTTAAACAACAAAACACCCAACCAGGATCATTGGACGAGATTGCTTGTTCACGGGGTAAGCTAACAACGGTTACCCCCAGCGATGTCCCAAAAATCCTAATGGCTAAATATGAATCCATCCAATTCTGAATAGGTTAACACCAGAAACGCTGCGTCTTTAATGAGCAGACTGCCGTTTACAAGAGTTCGAATGGTACATCTCCACAATCGTAAGACCATTAACAGGTATAATAGAGAAGCTCGACTGAATAATACCAGGTTTTTTTACAGGAAGTAGGAAACACACCGCTCAGGATAAGGCAACACTAAGGTTGAAGGATTATAATTTTCACCGTAATTTTCGACGGTGTTGAAAGGCAGGAAAAGAAAGAAATGTAAGTGGGGTGTTGGGGCAGATAAATACAGATGCGAAATACTTTGAGAAGCTAGTAATTATATAAAACTGATTATAGAGGACAAGTTACCATGATGAATATCAGCGACTTCTAGCTTTGGTTCGTTGAGAATATTAGGCCATGTCAAAGCATGGCGCAATCTGAGAAGTTCTTTGAGCAGTCAACACCTAGAAACAGGAAGTACACTAAGCATCATGTACTCGCTTGTAAGTTGAGCACCCAAGAAGATTACGAAAACAAAAGATACAAACAGTTCCTACAAATTTAGGATATCCTCTAGTTTTCCAATTGCAACTTACAATTACCCCGCCTTACAGAACGGGAACGTATACGGACAATCGTGTAATCTGGTTGAACTACATCGCCATATACTTTTAAAAGATTCTGTAGAAATAAAAGATATATTGTTTTTTAGATAAAATAATACTCAAGTCAACTCTTTGTGATGCAATCGTTAGCGGGAACACCGGACGGGGAGCTTCAAACATCTATATGTGGCTGCAAAAGTGAAACGGAATATGAAACTAATAAACGATCTGCAAAAACTATGTGTTATGTTGATAGTTAGGTAAGTTAAAAGACATTTGGCGTCGACAGAGCTACAATCACAACGGTAAGTGTTATTACAGTCTAAGCCAGTCTAACCAGATAGATATTTCTTTCCGCAACGGCCTAGACATGGCTCGTTTTGTAGACGGACCCCCTTCTTCCCTCCCATGCTTTTGCCCCTAGTTGCTTCTATTAATTCTTTGATCAGACCGAACAGGGAGAAAGCCGAAGATCTCTCAGAATGCATCAATGATAATTACACAACACGTTTACTCCACATCGATTCAATTAACCCCCATACGATTGCTAACTTAATTGCGATTTCAATTCTATAAGTAGAAAGATTCAGCCATATTTTGTGTGCTCTTATTTCTTTATTAACCATCCTTCTTTTCTATATCATAAGCGGGTGCAATTAGTTCCCTCTTAGAGACAATAGGGGCATGGCTGTTAGCTAAGATAACGTTCTTCTATAAATTGCTGCTCCTGAGAAGATTAACGTAGGCTTTTGCTTATATGATACAATTTATTTTTATTTACGATATCGTGTTAATAAGACTGTCAATGTCGTCTTGAATCCTACATATGGGTAAATTACTATACTAAAGTAAAGCGTTTTTTATGCCGGTAACACCAACTGCCGTGTACACAGGAAACTTATTGTTTCAACTAAAATAAGTAAAATTTTATAGAAACTAACAATATATTTTATATCAATCGGATTAGAAGTAATCAAGTGTTTATACAATTTTTCTTTATTTTTCGAACCTCATAAAATCAACTACTCGTTCTGTTGAATAAGCAAAAAAATAATTAGCGTCATTGAAAACAATAGACATATTAATGTTATTCAATTTGGTGATAGATGGACTTAAGCGACTTTCCTACGTTATCCTCGTTTACTTCTTCTCGGCTCTTCGCCTTCTGAGCAGTATCCAGTATAAGCCAAACAGCGAAGAAACTTGGACAGTGCTTAGTTCTTCTTGAGTCAGTAGGAATGATTTTTGTCATTGCGATGTTAACTTGCAGGAAGAGTAGGCCCTAGAGCGGGTCAGTCATCGAATTCTCAGTCGTCAAATGTCAGGACCTTTGTCGTTATCGCCCATCGTTGTTAACGGCCGGCCTCGACCCGCCCATCCGCGTTGTCAACTAGTTCGCGGCGAGCATCGACTTGTTGATTGTTCCATTTAAATATTTTCTGTCTCATTAGCTCCGTTTACCGAGCAAGTAGTGCGACATGGCCATATGCTGAACGAATCCCATATTACTATCGATATTATGCTGCAACCGCATAACATAGTTGGGTCGGTTTCTAGGCCGCCTTGCCAAATCAAGATCAACTCGCTTAAGCTTAATTCATATGAAATAGGACGTGTGTTTATTTGTTATTTGATTGATGTTCTAGTCCTCTTTGTACATTCTACGAATATTAGGCGTCGCGATAGCGGTCGAATTGGCAAAAGAAAGAAGAAAAGCAATTAAGGGTAACTGTGAAACATGCGCTGTGTGCCCCATCGGTCTCATTAAGTGAGCACCCATCCGCATGCGCCTTTAGGGGTTTTAAAGGCCATTAATCCCCATTTTCAATAGCCCGATAGCAAACTATTCTCTCGGTTCTCTGCACCACCGCTGCTGGCAGTCTTTAGCAGCTGTATGTAGATATAGCAAAGCGACGGAAAGGGCTGACCACGCGTACGGTAGAGATAAGCCTTCTTGACATCGCCAGTTGGTTTTCTCTCTAAACTGATAAATGAAAGAGAATCAGCTGCTTTTTTAAACATATGCAAGAGAAATAGCTACATGTCTAGGAAGAAAAGATATCAAGCTTCAAAGATTAGGAAAAAATGGCCCTATAGAGGAATGCTCATATTGTACTAGGTTTATGTTTTAGAATACACAGGTTTATTTCGTGTAGGAAACAGCCTGATGCTAACACAGTTTCGTACGTAAAACTTGAAACACCTGCGGAAAAACATGTGACAGACTGATACCTATGTAAGAGTACCGCGTCGTAGACGTTGTGAACTCCCATCGCTCTTTTTTGAACAACGATCGTTTTAAAAAAACTATTATAATTCGTGAAGTGAAGAGAGAGATTTGTAACTAAATAAATCAACCATCCAAATTAATCCAAACAGAAAATGCTGCAAGTATCAATAATGATCAATCGAAGGGCTGCAACAGTATTCGCATAAGATCGCAAGTGCCGGATGTACGAAGCTATTGAAAGTATACGGTATATCAGATGGCAAGATGTAGCATGCGAGGTTGCCCGTCAAAGAAATTAGGATCGAAAGTATCGTTTCTTTATCGATTACTTTTCGTAGCATGGTGAGAGCAATGGATGGGTTTTAGGCGCATCAGAGGTTCTGCGAGTTTAAATCAATTATACTGCCCAGAGATGCCCAGTCAATAAATATTTTTTAGGGCGAACCGGGTATTCCAATGAAAAAAAGTAACTAAAATAAATAATAGTAAACTAAAATAAAGCGGACTGATTTTTTTGCACATTTTTATATAATAAGGATTAAACACTTTTGAATCTATTTAAGATATGAAAGTTCTACAATGACAGTACCAATTACGCAATCATTATCTATAAATTCTCCAGATTTCGATAGTTCTAAATCCTTCTTTTCTTTGATTTTTTTGTGAGATGTGAATACTTAAAGCTTTAGGTTTGAATATCGACTAGACGAGATGCTGAATCAACACTTATTCTGACCTTTTCAGATGCCACTCGCTTAAGTAGTAACAACTCAATTCGTCTCTTAACGTGGCTTTGTCCTGAATCCCTGTCTTGAGGTAGGACAGCGTCCTCAGCAACACAGCCACTAATTATAAAGAAGCTTAGAAATTCAAGTTACAACATAATCTTTAAGTCTGCTGAAATTATAACTATTTAACTGGTTTGTTTTAGGTAACCAAACATAAATATAGTTATGCTGGACATATTCTCCTAAATAATCCTAGCCTTTTATATTCACCATCATTATCATTTTTGTACAATGTTCTATTGGTTTTACTCATACCGAAGTGTTTGGTACAGAATAGTAAGTAGATTTCGGCGGAGGAAACCCCGCATCGTGTAATGTTACTGTGATTCAGGCTTGTTTGAATTTCTATTCAATATCTTCATCTTGATATGGCTAAATAAACCTTGATTATTCGTGGGAAGTTTTAAAAACACGCTAGTCGTCCTACAGGAAAATTTTTCCAGACCCAGTCTCCTGACTGGGTCTGGATAAACTTTCTAGTTCCACCTCCCTCTGTAAGAGACCAGGGCAAGTACCTTTGTTTTTGCTATCTATTAGACAACAAGCTACTCCGACACTCTTTGTAGCGTAAGCGACAGACTTGTGCTTTGGCAGTCGGCTGAAGATAGTCGAACCTACTGAAAAAAGGATATTTTTTATATACAAAAAAGGACAACTATGCAGTCCATTAATTCTTTTATTATGTGTTTTGTATGTATCTAAGCATCTTGGTGCAGCCTATCCATAGTGTGGCTATTTTCAACTTCACCGTCCTTCCAAGCTTTATAAACATCCTTTTTATCCTTCAGTTTATGTCCCTATATAACTTTAGTCATCACTTACTTCTGGCTAACACTCTAGATAGTGAAGAGCACTCTATATATTATGAACATATCGGATGTTTTTAGAACAAAGAGACAATGCGATAGTATCCATTCCATAATGCCCGAGGGTTAATTTAAAAATCGGTTCGTATAAACTACAAAGCCTATTAAAGTTTGTATTTATACTTTGATGTATTCGGTCATTATATTAAAATTTCACTTCTACGCTACCATCGAAACAGATACGGTTTCGTCACTATAAAATTATTCGAGTGTACGTTAGCAGGGTATTACCACAGAGCTATCCAGTGAAAAGGTTTTCTACTACCGCACCCTAATTCAAATACATACCCAAACGTATGTAAGAAACAAGAAGATCTCCTGGCGAAGAAATTTCATATAGCAACTCTAAATTTGATTGGTATTCTTTTTGTTTTTATTATCCTCCGTTGTGATTTCGGCAGCTACTAGGCTAATGAGGAATTTCCGATACTGCGTGCTTAGGACACGTGGCTGATTATTGCCAAATCAACGAGATTGATAATCTTTTCTGACTTTATTAATATACATATATAGAAATATATATAAGTGCAAGGTCTATATACTACCGTTCTAATATGAACATGAAGCATCTGTATCCGTTGTTTTATCTTCGATCAATTATAATTACCAAGAAGCTCTCGGTTTTTAATCACGAAGGTCACAGCAGCAGGCAGGGTGCCAACTTATGCAGTCTGAGTAGTGTTAGGACATGAGAGGCAAAACTTGCCAATTGCAGTAATGAAACAAGAACGCAGGTTAACGGGATCACAGACGACGGCTCGCCACCGTTCGAAATGGCCACGCATAGAAGTGACAAGGTCCCAACGTAACTGCTCCTTGTAATATTTAAATTATAGACTCTAGTAGCGGTACACCTGTAAACAATTTAGATTTCGTCATACTTCCAGCCGATACGCATACTATTAGAAACAACGAATATTTTTGAATTAGATTACTGTGACCGAGTTACTGTGACTGAGTTGCTTCCAGCTTTTGGATCTAACTGGAAGCACTAACCGGAGGCACTATGCGAAGGCGTTATTAACACGAAGCACCCACAAACAACTGCACCAATAGAGAAAATACCATAGGAGGAGGTTATCGACTCAGCCGTTCGATAACATTATCAAAAACTTGCGACCGTTCTTGGCTTAAGCTGTTGAAAAATATCTCACTCCCTTGACCGATCGACTCTGACAAAACTGGTCTCTAACGTACTTTCTAAAGGTGAGAGCATTATTAAAAAAGAAAGAACAGATGGGGTATCGATATGATCCCAACAAGTTGGCCTTCCTTGAAAAACTAGGGCGCTATGTTTAGTGTTACGACAGACGAGTGTTCTTATTGGAGGCAATAGTTGGGCTTGATTATTCATTCCTTCGGCGAGATCCTACTTGTTGCTTGTAGAACAGTCTAGCTCAGCCTGATGCGACGTGGAAATCGCTGAGTGTGTAATGGCGGCGATAATCAGATTTTTACAAGACGTAGCTATTATTATTAAGACAAGTTAACTATCGAATATTTCTCCAGCATTGCCACTAAAGAAGCGACAGTGATGAAAAAAATTTGGAACAGAACTAACTCGAAGGTTGGAAAAAGGCTATCACATGACGTATGGTGTGCAGTTTTCATTGTTAGATGCTCTGAGCAAATACTTCCTGGCCGAAATTAAGGAGGGATATATGACCACAATGGTGCATACGCGGAAGTGCTCGGTGGCCATAATGGAGAACAGGAAAATGTAGGCCCGAATTCAAGGATGCCTCCAAGTAGCGTGTCAGCGACGTTGACGGGCTCTACAGGAACTGCATATTCAATGTGTTAATTGTTGTTGCGCTGCAATAGTTCAAGAAGGAGCTCTCGGCTTCACTAGCTTTTACTGCCAAATACAGTGAATACCTAGCCGTTTCTAAGATATTTTATGAGCTGTTCAATCGTTTATAAGTTTTCGAAAATGATAAGTGATGAGTTTACATTTTTCAAAGACAACTAAATTGAAAAAAAAAAACAAGACATTCTAAGATTGCAGCAAACTCCTTTAACTAGAGGACGATCCTTTTAGTAAGGCAGACAGAAACCTAAGTTAACCTTATAAATCTCCAAAAAGCGTGCTGATATGCCCATGTATGATACGTTCATGTATAACCTGGCACGTTTCGTTAACGGTGTGTTTTATGCGTTTTCAAGACTCCTCTTAAAAATATTCTGATTAACTAATGTATCAAGTATAACGCCCCAAAGGCAACGAGAAAAAATACCAACAAGGCCTTTATGTCATTCATAAGGACCGTTATGACTACCGTTGCCCAACTCGAGGCGTCTACGACTTACACCAGTTGGAACTTGTTGGATCCAGTTGCGTGAGCATTCACCTAAGCGACTGACAATATAGCGGCAATCCCTTCATGCACCAGCTCGTAATTAATTGTGAATTTATGTCCCGCATAAAGATGGTAACCTGCACAATTTCGAAAGGCAAATCTTCATTTTGCAGCCAAGTATCAAAGCCACGTATTACTCTATAGACGTACGAAAAAATAATATAGTGCAGTTGTGTGAGCCTTGACCAATTTCAGTTATTAAAATTATGTCGCAATTTTATAGGAAGATTCTTATAAATTTTATATGTTTATTTATTCTTATTAAATGATTTTTTTAAAATTTAAACTTATTCATTTAATAAGTTAAATATTCATTTAATGTTTTGTTCGTTCGATAAAATTGTAATTTCGTTATATAAAATTGAAAAATATTTTTGGTATGGTATATATAAAAGTTTCGACAGATGTTTTGTGGCACCTTAAAGAGAATCTTATTTGTTGTCGCTCTCAAGTGCCATTCCTTGCAACACGTTTCGTTGTTAAAACGGGTTTCAACATTCAATTTGAACTATTCTGAAAAAGTAGTGATAAATCCAATATTGCGTTCTCTATTCTAGAAGTATTCTAAAAGGCATGGTTGAAGGCTCGGCTAGATCATTTAATAAAGTGATCTAGCCGAGCCTTATAAATAAACTCGTCAGTGTCACGACATTCGCCACCAGTCCAGTGCTAAACGCGCGAATTTCAAAATCCGATACTAGTCCATGAGCAGTCGCCACTGTCGCAACAGAGGCGTACTATACGTAATTTTTCCTGACCACAAGTAAAAAAAATTTAGATGCTGCTAGGTTAGTTTGAAAGATTCGTGAAATCCATCTAATGGCTTGAAGTTTATGTATCCAGCAGCAGTCGGGATTCTCCATCGTAAAAGATGGATTTATATTTATCTTGCAGCGACTCATGCAGTATAGCCTTTAGCACAAATGCTGACACGAATTATGTGCCAAGAGTATTATTTAGATGAATTTTCCTGTATGTGGACCGTGTGCCAAACAACACCTCATGTAAATACTTCTTTAAAAGCACAACGTAGACGGCGTAGCTATTTGCCATCTTTCAATGTTGGTTTGTGTACGTGCTTGAAAAGATCTACCTCTATCGGGTCAACAGAAACGTATTTACTACCCTGTGATGTCCAGATCTGATATCTTTTCCTAGAAAATACCGGCGTCGCGCATGCGAAAGTCTGAGCAATAGTGATGACTTTGCAAGCCCTCACCCGCACAATCCTATGGAAGAGGGAATCAAATCTATGAAAAAGCATAACTTATTATTGTAGATGAAGTGATCGATTTCTGTATCAATTTGAAAATAGTGGTTAGGCTGCATCGTTCACTATCAGTGACCATTAGAATTTTTTAAAAATTTATCTTCGATATATTTTGATGTGCGTTGACCTCCAAGACGTCGACCTGTTTGTGGGACCGTTTACCGTTTATGCGTAAGGGCATCAAACGGCGTAAAGGCACGACGGCAATACATAAACAACTATCGCAATATTTTACTGAGCTCAAATAATGACAATAATAGAATGAATAATTGACGCTTATATACTCATGTGCTTTTTTTATGACAGTACATGTGAACCCAGTGTTGCTCGTTTGACCACTAACTGGGACTATCCATGGTTGAATAACGCTATTCGACAAGATAATCACCGAAATATAATCCCTTACATGTAAATTAATTTCATATATTTAACACAGATCGATGCGGGTGTCACTTTCCGCGCTGCAGGTCCGTGCCTTGCCAGTTGCTGTCCTTTGCACACAGCTGCACAGCCACGACCCAACTGTTAGCCCTGAGTAACGTAACTTTTACCTGTGACATTGATGTGCTCTCTCTCGCAATAGCGTCAGTCACTGGGTCAGTAACCTTTCCTGGGTGCGCGTCCGGAAGCGAAGACCAAGACATAGCTTTGAACCACGCGGACTAACTCAGCATAGAAAATTATTCTAGCCGCGATGAGAATAAGATGTAAATTTGGCCGTTCGCTGAATATGGCTCAGAAGGACTCGAGTTTTACACCCAGCGCATCTGGCAGAAACCACTTAGCATTCACAGAATATCATCGGTTTTTTTGTGACAGCGGACGAATATTACTCCGAGTCCATTTTTTCGGTGGCGAACGTTCGCACAGTTTTGCGTTGTAGTTTTTACGCATGCCAGGCAGCGATTTCGAAATCGAACCCGTAAATGCCTACGCGCCCATCTCCCTTACGACTCAGCCATTACCGTAAGCATCTTGCGTCTTCGCCAGCTACCCAATACTTTCCTCGGGCTTTCTTCCGATGAGCTTCACCAGAAGCGCCTTCTAATCAGCTGGCCGTATCTTCAGCCATTTTATCGCACCCCTGAAAATAAAGCAGCCTGATTTTTGCACTAACTGATGTGAACGAGCGCCTCACAGCCACGCACTCTACGCTTACATAGTCGCGAAAATTTATGTAATATATTTGTGCAAGGATGTTATATCGATAAGGGTGGCCAATACAGGAGTGAGCATCCTCGCTTGTCATGATTCGTCGCTCTGTTTACACAGAAGCTCATCCAATATCTTAGCTCTCCGAATAACGGAGCGCCTCGCAAAGGAACATCTACTGGGCATATAAATAATTCCAAAACATTTGACATAGTTTCTTTCATTATATTTTTAGTGATAAAAATAAGCTTTTGCAAGCATAAAGTGAAAAATTTTCATCCAGCTCGATGAGCTTTGGTAAAAATCATCAAAATCTCAAATCATCCGAGTCCGTAAATGATTTATTATGAAATGTTATGCGTGAGCTTAACAGTATAGGGCATACAATGTTTACTTGCTTTATCAACAGTTATTTTCATCGAACTATTAGGTGTCAATGGTATTAACTCGTCAATGCGTTTTGTTAATTATTCCGTTGTCTGAATAATTTGTGTTAGATTCAATTATTGTTTACTATTTCAACCAATCTCATTGCATATATCCTCAACTATATATAACTCGTTGTCATACCGAGGAGTTTATTCATCCGGTTTGCCCCATCTAATTGTTTACATAGTGTATCCCGCTAGAGATTCGGATCCATTCGGCACTTCAAAACGTCCTTAGAACCCTTTCAATTCTGTTTTGTTCCTTTTATGTATTAGAAGCACGGTTACAAACTTCGATAGTTAGAATATTTAGTACAGGATCGTTTTATATATATCGTAGATCATTTGGCACGTATGAATTGAGGCCTGTAATAAATCTAAAGTACATCGCAAAATGCCTGGTCTCGTTATCCGTGATGGGTTCATATAAAGGTTTACATATGATTGAATTTGTACTCCGATGAGGTCGGTTCAGAATTCCCTTTACAATAGAAGCCTCCTGTAAATCTTCATCATAGTAAAAATCATCATAGACTGCCTGTATGCCTTGTTCATGATAGAAAGGCCTTCTGAAAAGCTGTTTTCTATAGTAAATAACAAGTGTCTTCTGTGAGCCGTTTTCATAATAGAATAAGGTCTCTTAAGACAAAAACCAATAACAATATTGAAACAAAAAGCTCCCACGGACACCCAGCGTTATATTAAGAACAAGGTTTTGTCGAACGTTTTTTGCTTGTTACTGTGCCGAAAATGGTTCATAGACGGTCTTTTTTATTTCTCTATTGTCTTTTATAATACGGAAAGGGTTCACAAAGATTTTTTTTCCTGAGAAACAGTTTTTTTTGGTATAGCGACAAGTGGTCAAATGAGGTTTACAGCTTGTCAAAAACGATATTCTGTATGCAGCGGACAGGCAGCATGTGTCATAGGCCTTTCATTGACTGGGATGAACGCATGAGCTTCCCAATTAGGTATGAATGGTAAGCTGACAGCGGGAGAATACCTCGTCAAATTTACATTCAAAGATGCCCGGTAAAATTCAATTTCTCCTCATTTGATTAGTCAGTGCTTTTTTCACTACCTAATCGTTGCAGTTATCATTTAGATTTAATTTAACTATGTCTTTTTATTCATACATTCGATATACAGTATCTTTGAAAGCTACTGATTTAAGTCCTGTAGCCAGACGTATGATCCGTCTAGCTTGAAGCTTGTAAGTCTAGTAGTAACAAGTAAACAACAATTATATTACACCAAGTACTAGCATGTCCTATTGATAAAATGGTCACTGCCCTAGATTGGCCACGAATCTCTTAGTATGTAGCAAATATTTACTGTAGAAAATGAAACGCGGATCAGTATACGTTGCACTCTTCCAACGGTTACGTCGTGTGGTCCTCGTTTGAAGTCCTATTCGAAAATAATTAGGTAAAAGCTAGTATATAGACGGTCTATGCCGTCTGACTGCAGGTGGTTTAGATATGTGTTGCGCTTAAAGAAAGACAGAGAAAATATTCGACAGTAGACACTATGACAGTGTCGAAACAGACAGGGTCGAAAAATAGGTACGTACATTCACTAAACAGTATTTTTTCGTTTCAAGCCTATGGGCTCTTGTAGCGAGCAATATACGAATGCTGTTTGTACGTTTATATCAATATAAAACAGCATAAAGACTTTTTGTTGGAGTTATCCTTGCACAGTAAGAAATAATACAACGAAAGTAGTACATATCGATCAGTATAGGACTAAACGCATCTGAAGAAGTATCGCAAGTCGTGCGAACGTGCATAACTACAATGCCTCAGCTCTCTTTCTGTATGCTTGACATAATGATCAATTTGAAGGATGATATCATTTAGCTTGCGCACATAATAATTGCCCTTTGACAAGGCATTATAAACCATGTTTGTACCATCTCTGGGCAGAACAGGTGCCCACGATGGATTACCTTCAGAACGTACCCCATTTACTTGCAAAAGCGAATGCTTACCACTCTGTAAAAAAATCAAGATTATACTGCAATGCAAAATGAAGCAATATTATAGTACGATTAGAGCAAAATCTATAAGTAATATTTTCAATTGCAAATGTTGTCGGTACACTGCGCTGTATATATATGAAGTTACACTTCACACTAAACTTATAGAACCAAAGCAATATAATTATAATAAGCAGCAGTATCATAGAAATGTTGTGATTTTTATGGCCTACTAGTTTTGCATAGACTTGTTAACTCAGATCACTTGACAAAGCGGACATACTAACAGAAGCAAGCACCTTGTGCCGCGCTACAAATGAATCCTTGGAAGACTGTTAAATGCCCAAATACTTATTGAGACGGATTAAAATCTATGAGTCCAATGGCATTTCCTGTGTTAATCTCGTCTGATGTTTATCGTAGTTTCACTGGTGATGAGCCCCGGCTAGTTCTACTGTATCTAGTCATCACCGACGCCGGAGGAACTCTCTAAACGCGTGCTAATTGAGTCAAGTACACAATGTATTTGAGGAGGGTGCCTGAATAGAAACTCGTAATTCACGTCAGCGTTAGCTCACGTAACAGTGGCCATTGTTTATGAATCGTACGTGCCCGTCAAACTCTTTTCATAATAACTTCTGGCGACAAAGTAGCATTCGTCCAATGTACGGTTGGCAGCCGCATAAGTAAGACGGCAGATGATAGATCGTGGCACCGAACCGGTTTAGAGGGTTCAGAGCGTTATAGCGACGCTTGCAAAATTAATGAAAACGTGTAGTTTTGTTATTTAAGCCCCATTGAATCGAACTTATAGAAAGCCTTCCGGTGACTGCAAGTGACCGAAAAACAGATTTGCAACGTGAAGAAATCTGTGTTGGAAGCCTGCATCTAGCAGTCTCTATGCGTCTGCACGTAACAACACATAGGATGAACTTTGATAGGAACAATTTATGCTATGCGATTTCAGATCTGGTAGGAATTTTCATGCTTTTACGCTAGCTGACAAAAAATTCTACCACATTAGAGTGAGTACGACCACTGTATGCAATTACGATGTACGGTTAATGTCTAAGAGCTTTATCGAGTGGGATAAATGCTCTCTAGGTTCAATATCAGGAGAACATCCTGTAAGAAAGTGTACCTAGTGCGTTGCAGCATCGTAAAATGTGAAACTACGCTCGTAATATAACTTCCTCTGTGTTTCAAGTTTTGTAGACGTTTCATAAGCCGCGTAACTCCCAGCTCGAAACGATCTAAGTCTACGCCCGGGTTCGTCGGGGGACCAATGCGCCACACTCGAAGTCACTACCGGGACGGGGTGTTATTCGCTAGCGTACGGAAAATGATCATAGGAAAAATCGTTCAGGCATAGATTCGGCATCTGCATTAATTGTATTGCCAAGCTGGACGTGTGTTGGTAACGTCCGTTTAAATTGTTCGTACCAATCTTGTAGGTCTAGTTCTAATAATTGCTTGTTGATTCATATAGGGTCCGTCGATAGCTTTAGATGTCCGAGATGAGTTTGGCAGACAGTCCTAATGAATAAAGTATCTGTAGATTATAGCAGCTGAAAACAAAACACTACCTTCGGGCCAAGCGGCCCGTGAATCCGTATAAAATCTCTCAAAACTGGTAGAATGCATATGTAATGTGCGGACAATAGAATTTTTAATAAGTATCCATGCACAGACAGGTAAGAACGGACCATTTTGGATTAGAATTCACTTAACCCTATCGGTTGAAACAAGCGGTGTCGCGGGAAAGCAAAACATATCAGTACATTCACTAAAGTCCAAAAAAAAAAAAGAAAGAATTGGGTATCATTTGAGGGTAGCCATTCCTTTGGCCCTCATAACCCCAGCAAATGAAGCCAGGAGGTAGAACTACATGGGCCGCTAATGTATTTGTGCGACAAAATCAATTATTCAAAAAAGCTTAACAGAATATATTTTTTTTTTCAATAATTCTAGCTTTGAAGTGCCCGCCTTCATAGCCCGATTTAACACTATGAAGTTCCGATTCATAGTGTTAAATCGGGCTTTAAGTAGTTCATGTGATTGCATCGAGGCTTCTATGATGATTGTAGTGCAGGATTAGGGTACATATAGTTATCGATGGAAAAGTACGATCCATGCTGGTGCATGTGAGTGTGTGCGATCTGGTGCCTCTGTGAGCGTTATGTCAATAAAGTTATCAAAGTTTCCTTGAAAAAATAATCACATAGCATACGTTTTTTACAACCACGTCATATGGTAAACCGGGTGCGATGATGCGATACCTTGGCTCAATTTAACATTCCTATCGAGTTTTTTTACGGATCCATTTTTTGCTTTTCATATGGCTGCGTAACAAGCATTGACAGCACACGGTTTCATTTTAGCTCGAAACGTAGCGGCCCATAGAGCTTCATATAATCTTGGCCCGTATGACTTTATTATATATATATATATATTTTTTTATATATAATTATATATATAATTCGATTTGAAACGCAACTTATTTTCATTTTGCTTTCGAAGATATAGGTTTGCAACAGGCGAGCCGTAACAATAAACTGGGCTAACTATTTAGCTTCTTTGTCGACTGCAAAAAAGTTGAATCAAAGACAAAAACGCGAAGTCGACAAGGTTCGATAGATGGAGATAAATAGATAGATGAACTTAGATAGAAAGATGAACTTTGGAGCGGCGGTCCTTGTTCAGTATAGCCGCAAATTACCATACACATCTGTTTTTTTTGTTGCATTTTATAAATTTGACCATAACAATTGGTGGAGCAGTGTACGATACGATAAGAATCTGTGATATTGTATGATTGATGACAGCGGTGACATTGAAGTGCTGACTGTTCATGGCTGACCGAAACTAGCCTTCGAATAAGCGATAATTTAAAACGAAGTGCCCGCTTTTTACCAGCGCATAGGATCGGTGCAATTTAATCAACTTTGCTCACCTAACACGTCCTCGCTGTGTTTTCCAGCGTCCACATGGAAAGGTCCACGTAAAAGGGAACCTGTAGTGATTAAAAGAGACAACGTATTCCCGAAATAATGCTCTTACGTTTTGTTCGATATGAAGTATGCTCTGGAAAGGACCAAGATCGATTTGAAGTCGAACGGCTGATCCACATGCGGTTGCTCTTCTTGAGGCACATATAGATCGAAACTGGGACTAATTAGCAGACTGTCGGTACTTCAGTCTAGATCCGCTACTTCATTTGCGTAATTATCGCGTTCGACATTTTGTTTCTCGTTCTCAAAATCATTCGCTAAAATTATCAGTAACCATCGTTGTCCTTCTCCTAAAATACGTAACTGACTTTAATAAATAGATTATTAAATACGACACAAATAATTATTTTCCCATTGCGACTTATACGCTGCTAATGATATAGTAGTAGTATTTATAGATGTTTCAATTCAGTGTTATGAAAAAAATCTAACGTGAACAGCTTTGAGCGAACACTTCGGCAAGCGCTAGATGCATATCTATTTCGTAGATCATCTAGTAACTCAATACTGCGGCTAATGAAGTTAAGCGTTGCTTGAAGAACGCGGGCACGTCCTGGCAGAAACGAAGAGTCCTGCAGCACACGCAATCAGCATTATCGGTATTACACCTTCCCTGTTGAAGCCAATATTTACGTGCTGTGTAAGGATACCGAAGCGATGTGGTATGGGTAGCTAATACGGATCTTGGTAGTACGCTGCTATGGTAATCATCGCTAACAAGCGTTCTACGTTGCTTCAAGTCTCGTGCTTGGGTAACACTATTACTAGACGTTAAGAATCAGAAGAAATAAGGGACTAAGGTGAAAAAAAGGCGCTCGCTAGCTAAAATCTTCAACTCATTCCCGCCTTCGTTAATACCTTCACTTCCATCTTTGCCGATCTAATACTCTCATTCGAACATCGTAGTCCATTCGAAGACGGGAGCTCCTACCGTTTCCACGTGACGGAAAACCGTTCGCGCGATAGAACGAACGTCCATTAATGGACATCTCTTGGTCCGATGCGTACGGACACACGGACGCTCGCACTATTGAATGTCTATTCCAAACTATATGGCCTTTCTTCGTCTGACCATACCTAAACCTGGAAATAACTCGAACGCTTTGAGGTTTTATTGGCTAGTCACTCGTAAGTCAGCCTCTTGGTTCCGCGATAAAAGCCTTTTAACATCCGACGTAGGTTTTTGTTCGATGATGCTCCGTTTGACTGATATTACATTTAGTGGGTGCATTGGGCGCCTATTATATATGCGGAATTATTTTGTTCTCCGTCGACCTCCAGGCCCTTGAGGTCAAGACGATGTAAAGAGATCGGTTTCCTTCAGCGATGACCACGTCTCTGGAAAAGCTTTACCTTCTTTTATTTCTGACCTGGATTCAAATGCGGTGGGACATATTGGGTTCAAGTAATTCAGCCCAAAACGGCGTGACAATATACGGTATGTATGCTAATGAAATAATTAGCAGTAATGTTTGCTATTGGCATCAAATCTTCTGCTAAATATGCGCATATGAAGCGGAACAAATGTCGCAAGATGTAAGATGTAGGAAATATAGCTAATTGATAGACCCGACGCGCGGTCCTGGTACAAGTCCTAGACTAAACACATGTCGTTTGGTAGCTTTAAAAGGCAATACAATAAAAATTGCTATTAATAAAATAACTGGCTTGAAATATTGCTCATTTTTACATTTAACACAATGTGATTTATAAATGGTAGCTTTCGCTAGGCTAAGTACCCCTAAAACGTCTAAGTTAAACCGACTGGCAACTTTAACTGCTTTCAATTGCGTTGTTTGTGTATCGTAGCGTTTCTATAAGGTCTAAATTCGCTGTTTTCGACATTCTGCCTTGATAAAGCACCGCCTCTAGTAGCAGAAACATAATAAATAGGCTTCTTGGAAGGTTTCACACTTTTCACCTGATAGGCTTTTCATGTCATTCCTTGGCAATTTTTATTCTTTGCAAATTTCTATGCGTTCACGTTTGAATAGAACCTATTTATCTTCAGTTTCTCCATTCGCTGTTAGGCTTAGCAAAAATCTGTTTGATTTTTTCATTAGGCTAATCGTAGCTTTATATAAAAAAATACGTGTAAAACGACGATCTGGTCATCTTGACTACTTTTACGGACCTGGACAAGGAACCATAGTCAACGTGAAATTTTTGTATGACTATTAGTTCTAAAGTATAGTTATTATCTACTATATTTATGTTTCACTTCATACAAATCGAGCCCCCCTTATAAGACTTTGAAATTTTCTGCACATTTACAAGTATTAGATATTTAAGAATGATTGCTCTGATATTTAATTAATGATGTCATCAAACATAGTGATGCCGACTGTTTTTTCAGTCGTAGTAAGGATCTCCTTAATGAAATTCCAAAGTGGCCCGCGTTACGCGACTTTGGTCCTGCAATTTGGACCAAACCCAAACAAAGGCCTAGTCGTTCCAAGTTGTAGGCCTTTTTTTGAAGAAAAAAAAATGCTCGAAATCGAACGCTACAAACAAATAAATGTCGGCCGATTTTAAACGTGCCTACTGCGGTTCTAAGTATACGTTTTGTCTATGCGAGTTACGTAGATTCATGTTTTTAGGTTGAGATAAACTGAGTGTTATTAAGACCTGGCAAAATGATCATTCTGCTTGCGATTCCGTTTTTGTTAATAGTCATTCGTTCTAGCCCATTATGGGGTCAACGTGCTGTGTTTACGCTAAAGGTTAGAAACAAAGCCATAATGGTTAAAAGTCTCGACTTTTTGGGGCGCACTACTTACGCTGAACAGATTAAAAGCTTAATTGATAAGATCACAGGGCATAATTCGCTCAAATGGTCTGACATCTTATATCCGACGTAATACCTCTGATCTGCTAGTTGAAAAGGCTGTGGTTTTTTCGATCCTATAGCTTTAGATTTTTGCCGAGAGCAAAGATGACGCAAATAGAGCTTCAATCTGCCATGTGTCATAAATAATCCTAATGCTGCCTGAATTTGGACTGACTGTAGACAACGAAGTGGAAAGAAGTTATGAGGAAGACGTGATGATCTAAGTAAAAACAAGTCGTGCATAAATCAAAGGACAGTAGAAAGATTCTATGGAGTCATTACTTTCAAGATAATAAAATCTCGACAATATCTTTATAATAGATTGTTCAAATCTAACATAACGTCGAAATTGCTCTCCGAGGGTCTGCCAAACTTTGTACTCCAGATTTCTTCCAGAACAGTGGAATAGGGTACCATTCAAACGATAGGATATCATACATAATAGCAACGATGTACATATCCGTATAACTTATGCTTATGAAAAAGTTTAAGAGGTAACAAGTTCGCTGCGTCTCATTTCTACATATGTATATTCTGCTATTAACTATTAAATAGAGGAATTTTAATACTGAAATCTCTTTATGATTGTGGTTGTGTATTGTTTGGTAAACATTTATGTATCTTATATATTACCGCGCAATCAGTGCTGACAATAAAACTATTTTGATGTTTTTTTTTTCTCTACATTGTGCTCTAATCACACAATCTAAAAGGGTTGTGTACTTACGGCTGTGGGAAAATGTACACAGAGTTGCCGCCGACTGCTCGTTTGTTCTATGCATTATAGTGCGTATAGTTTAAGAAGGGCTTTAAAGAGGAAAGTAGGCTGAGCAGTTGGCTTGAGAGAGAAAGCCAGCTTTCTTTTCCCGTCGCTATACTATTCCATTCACGGCGTTTAGATCTATCACCATAAGAAATGTATGGATTATTATGTTTCACTATTATCTAAAAAGGAAACACTGCATATTTTAGTGCATCAACGTTTTGTATCGGTGCGCAATAAATAAATTAACGGTTCCGTTTAGGCGACAGATCGGGCGTCGCTTGCGAGAAACTGCGCGTACGGCTGTACCAGCTCTCGATAATAAGGTGCATGCGTTCTGCACTAAAGGACGTGGTCCGTCGTAGTAGACATAAAGCTGATGGCCTGGATAGCGACATTGTCGCCGATGAAAGACCAACTTAAAGACCTAAACAACCGCCACTACGGGCCATGGCCTATGAACCAAACAGGGAAGTCATTGACGTCGTGTACGTGGCTATCATGGAGTACGCAAAGAAAGTCGACACAGCTTGCGCGAAATGGAAAAGCTTGTGTGTGGATATAGTCGTATAGAAAGCGGTTCGAGTCAAGCGGAATTACAGAAAGCGTAAGCAGCAGCAGCAGACAGCTCGTCAAAGTGTTGGAAGCCACCATCCGATGACCGCCCACGAAATTGACGAAATTTTGCGGTGACGACGACGATCTTTTCACCTTCAACGACCTATGCCGTCTGAAAGCCAGCATAAGTGATCATCGAAAGTGTAAGATACTTAACTTTGATGAGACCCAATACGGTTCTACCGCGTAGCTTACATTGTTGGATGCTATACCTTATGAGTGGTATGTTAAATTTGTAGATACAATTCGTAGTGTCGATTCTTCTCGACCAGCATCTTTCCCTTGTACCAGCGGTAAATAAATTGGTAAAATATTCGCTGGTCATTTCCAAAAACTATGCGAGTCTCTAGTTAACGAGATAATAACTGTGGAATCACCAATTAACGAGGTCTACGTTCGTGGCACTCGTCACGGGTCACCACTGAAAGTCTCAAAGCTTGTAGTGAACGACGGGCTGCGCTCGTGTAATCACTATCAGCGGCAGTACAGCCAACGGCGGCAGCAACGGTAGAAGTCATAATGTCGATAGTGGTGACGACAGTGTTAGCAATGATGGTTGAAGGGAATGAGAGCGGTAGTGTGGCTCGGAACAAAGAGGGCGTCCGGAAAAATGGTGAATTCCGAGGTATTGCGCGCTCGTGTTCACCTTATGCTTAATTGACTGCTAAATTGGAAGAACAGACAAAAGTTCGTGCAGGCAGTGCCCATAGGCGAATCATTGGGCTAGGCGGTATGGATAATGGATCATGTGTGAGGCTTGTTAAGGGGTCCATCATGAAATGCACTAGGAGTAGTGCATACAATTTCATGATGACCATTTACGATATTACGGTAACGGTAGTCGGTACTGACGCTATTAAATTGTTACCGACGGGACCTGCGGATGTGTGTAACGATAAGGGTAGAAAAACTATCTCTGTGTCTCTTTTCGGCTTAAAAGAAATCTTTATTTCCAGTCGGTTGGCCGGTGTCCTGGAGTTGCAGGCCCTGCGTCGTGCTTTCTATTCACGTGTGTTCGGAGAAGAAAAAGCGCCCATGCCGTAACTGCTGGCAACGGTCAGGTTTCGGTCATTCGCTAATGATAGGGTAAAATCACAGGCGGTCCCTACCGCAGTCATTCCCTGAGTTGTGGACGCAGCTGAGAACGATTGATCTGGCTAAAAGAACGAGAGAAAATTGAAGGATAAGACGCAAATTGAACTGCTGTGAAATCCTGTTGATACATTCCTTGTAATCACAGAAGAGCCGAAGCAGATCGACAGGGGACACCGCCTGTGAGATCTCGACCAGATTAACTAACCTTAGTTGAGTGATTCATAGCAACGAGCAGTACTGACAGAAATCGCAGTGACATTTTTCTAGTCGCGGATCGCTAGGTGCGAGGCCAGAGCAAAAGTCACGGATCCCTTAGCAGTTATGAATAATTTTTAAAATGGATCAACTTTTGTAACGTGGAGCTTATAAAAGGATAACTCAGGGCTTCGATGCGGATTCGAACTGTGGCTACGTGAAAAAGATCGGAGTGTTTCTCACTTAAGGTTTCGCCTAGCGAATACACGAAGGAAAAGCACCTACGCATAAGCCAAGGAAAGAGTCTTACCGTTTCCAGCCAGTGTTAAGTGCATTCCTAGCAGCTTCAGACAAGTTGTCCTTGAACGATCGCATAGCCAATACGTTAGATTTGTTGCCATGTCCACTGCATATGCTCATCAATGTTCGCGAATATAATGTCGTATAGGCAGGCGATATCATTAAAGCCTATGTTATGGTAAATGTACCATAGAAACTGTCTGAATTTCCTGTGGTTTGCGGATAAAGCTACCTTCACGGGCGAGGCCGTGTTTTCGGTGACGCCAACCACCTTCGGGGTGAAGATACGATTACAGTGATTCACAGGTCAAGTTTTGAAAATCGAGTTTACGTAAAGGTAGCAGCAAGTTACGTACCGAAGACGTTTTGACTGGAAAGATACACCCGCTGCTACTGGTACGTCATGGTGTGAGATGACTCAGACCTTGCATGGTGCTGACATACCTACAGAGAGGCCCCAGAGCAATCGGCCCGAGCTCCACGAGCTGACACGGGTCACGCCGATGGCCGAAGCAAGCGTGGTTGAGGGTGACTGAGGTTCTCCAAATCTCATGGAGCCTGGATAAAAATGCTATAGTATTCGTCACCAATCGACATTGCACGCGCCCATCTGAGCTTGCGCGAGGTTGTACGATTCGCAATGTTTTTGATATCTTTTGTAATAGGATTGAAGCAAGTATTTCAAATGGCTTAGCGTACAGAATGGGGCTGGATACGCCGTGGCCCACAGAGCTCCCCTGGAAATGGCTCCCGTGGCGCGCTGACCTAGAACAGCTTGCTGGATACTAAATACCATGCTATTTGAAGATAAGGCTATTAAGAATGAAGTTGACGCTGCGTGGGTGCTTAAATGCAGCGATAGCGCGTATGCTGCTCTTATGGTTAATTTATTCTGCAATTACAATATTTCAATAGTTGCATCAAAGGCGAAAACGGTGCCTATCAAGCAGCTGGACACGCTTATCATTTTTAAAATAGGAGCTAATGACAGCCATATTGACAATATGGCTGTTTAACGTTGAGTTGGTCCTATCACTATCCAGATGCACAGGTGGACTCTCGCTGGATTTATTCGGCGCAACCGAAGAGAAAGGCATAATTATCAAGAACCGACGTGCAATGAGATTAGAGCATTCGGAACCGGCGCAGTCGTTGCACTGCCCTGACAGTATCAGTACAGTAGATCAGTCGTTACGCCGTGTCTCAATAGCAAGGCTTAAAGAGACTACTAGGCTTTTGTGGAGCGATCCTCCATTCCTCAGCGGCTCTACTGAGGGCTATACAATATTCAGAGAGAATTTGGCTATTAATATGGCCCTGCCCAGGGAAGCGCAGATCATAGTCACTTTCATTAGCGGTTCAATCATCAATTTTTGTCATTACAGTGTGCGGTTCGGGTGGCGGCTTGTGTGCTTCACGCAGTCGCGCGGTTCTGAGAACGGTATCGTGTTTGACAGCACCGAAACTTATTAGCGCGAAACGGCAATCGGTCATAGAGGCGCAAGTCCGTTGTCCGGGCGATACGGCGGCGTGATTCAGATGTGGCGGCAGGTCAACATGTTCGAGTTTATGAGCGTTTAATATCTTCGTTTCCGTGAGCTGCAGATGGCACATGAACCGTTCGAAATCTGGAATCCGATACTGTTGAAAAATGAACCATTCACGCGTTTACTCACCTTAGATGTTCCTCGCGGTAGGGTGCGTCGATGTGTTAAACAAGCTTCGCGGTCGGTACTAGTTTGTTAATGCGTTAGTTAAACCTGTGCACCACAAGTGTGGTAAATGTCGACGCGACGCGACTCAAACGGCCAGCGTCCAAGGAGCATCACTGCCTGCTGATTAGCTCAAAGTGCCGTTCCTGCTTTTTAAGAAGATTGGTTTACATTATCTGAATCCATTAGGGATGCAGACAAGAAGCGGTACGACGAACGTAGGGATGGCACTGCTTACCTGCGCTGTCGAGCAAACCGCATACCTGAAAGCGGTCGAGAACGTGGCTGCCGGGGCGTGCTCGAAGGCCATTCAGTGATTTACCGCGTTGTACGACATACCCGCAAAAGCTTGCGTTGGAAAATACGCTAAAATTTAAAAAGGTTCATAATACTTGCCTTAATTGTAGAAAGCACCGAGGAACGACAGAATTGAAGACTATGTCTAATGTCAAGCGGAGCTTGTGGTGGGGCAGGTACTATGAGAGACTCATAAAGATCGCCAAAGTCCACTTGCAGAGTTTATTGAGTCTCAAAGAGTATCACTGATGACGCGGCTTTGTGAAATGCTGAAGAAATCTGTAGCACTCTCGCTAGGTACGTTTTTCTGAGGCAGAGATCCAGCGACGTGGCCCAACGCCGGTGGGCACAAAAAGACACTACTAAGTCTGGGGTAAGGAGAAGGGATCCTAGACCTGTTCTCAAAGCACTGACAAAGCGAGTATTTGCTCGTGAAACGTACGCGTATCGATGAGAGGCCGGCAATAGTGTTACTGCAGCTCCCGGTGACGTGACATTGATAGAGATATTGATGGTGCCCGTTGCCTCTTTTGGTGACTGGATCGTATTGACACAACGCTGATTAGTCCCGATGGGCGTTGAACGTTCATGTTGATAACGGGCGACATCAAAATTGTCCGGGTATTCTAATTGCTGAGTTGCTGTTTAAGTCACTGTCCAAGAAAGGGAACTATTACAAATAATAGTTGTAACATTCTAAATACGGAAATAGTAAACAATTAGGCAAATCACGCAACTATTCAATAGAGGACCCATATTGATCTTTATTTGACACTTGTTATAACGATGCCAGCAGTCGTTGTCGTTGATTATCATAATTGATGTTGGATTCATGTAATTAAGTGTTGTGGCATAGTGATATAAAATATATTTTGTACGATATACAATGTTACTTCATACACGTCGACTGCTAGCGGCTGATTGCTGTTTTCGAAGTGACGCCTCAGAGCAAGATAGATGACGTTTCGAATACCGAATCGGTAGGCTTGTAAAAGGGATTGTTTCGGTATTGTGCATAGCACAGTTTAATTAGGATTCGAATAATTGTTGCGGGTCGGTGGAGTCCTACGTCTAGAGGGTCTAGTAATTCCTCAAAGGGGGCAAGTGTCATCGATCACCCGTTTGCTGTCTCGTGATTGTCTGCCGTATGCATCATGGCGCATGGGTTAGTGGATCACTGGCAACATGTGCCTTGGCTAATACTCAAGCAGATTCGGGATACGGAGTCGTTACAACACGATCGTTACATTGTCGCTACCAGCGTTCAGGTGCATAATCGCAGGTATAAGAAATGTGTTGTCTGACCATCTCCTAGGCTACAGCGAGAAGAAAATAGCGTACAACTGTAAAAAAAAAAATGTACGACTGAATTCTTCATTTCAGTGTCAATCCAATGCGTAGCATAAAACACCGAGCGGATTTTACAGAACGTAAACAGGACATACGCAATTAATAGGACGGTTACAACGCAGTGCCTTCAAACGCTACGAAAGTTGCCGAACACGGGAATATTGAAAGATCAAGACGTCTAATATGTGTGAACATGTATATAAAGCCAAAATGTTAACGATTTGCTAACTCACAAGGCGATAATAGTCAGGACCCTAATGGGCGCTGTTATTATTATTTCTGTCCCTTGATATAAGGTCATCACTTGCTGACGATAGGAATTTGCCAAATGTATGAAATTGTTAAATTAATTTTGAAATTGACTACAGTTAATTCTCATAATATATTTAAATTAGCCTGAAGCTACTCACATACCGAAAGTCTATTGCGAGGGGACGGGAAGATTTGAAGCTCAGCTAAAAACGTTTACGGGCCCTTCAATAAAAATGTATAGAAACGATTTCTTGTGAAATCTTCCAATTGTAATTCAATCGCATGCCATATTCTCTACAAGTTTTCCATGGATGAATATTCGTTTTGTGCGCCAGTAGGCAGCTCGAGTTACTAAACAGGACAGACATGTATAAACTTTTATAAGTTGAAGTTCTCAATCCAGTAACAATTCGTCTAATGCCAATGCATATTACTCTACGCGTACAGTTTCATAATAGATTACTCTTTGTGAGAAAATATTACATCTGGACTGAATGCTTAAACCTTTTATTATTACCTTACCTTATATGCATTTTTTTTTACAAAAATTTAAGACTTCCTTACAGCAGCAATGTATCCGATAGCACTAGTTTTAGCCACACTTAGCATTTCTAACAATTTATTCTGCATATACAGGTGTTTCATTGTTTACATTTAATTATGCCAGATTATATAGTAGTGACGTTTTTGTGAGGTAGTCTGGTTTCGAGACGAGGGTACCGTATTGGAAGCCAGCCACCTACAGGAAAACTCTAACTAAAGGAAAGTGGTCAATTTTGACTTTTCCTAAATTAGTATTTGGAGTTAACAACAACAACAAAGCGTTAGCATTATCCGATGACTAATGTAACCAGGAAAAAGAATAGCAAAATTTCGTCAATTTCGCGCCTTCGTAAAAAGCCCACGCTCACGGATTCCACAACAGTTCGTTGGCTATTTCTCGAGACAACATTTGTACAGATACAGAGACAGCCAACCTCCTACAAAGCAAATCTATTTCCTCACTGATAACGTTTAGTTTCGGTGGATATCTGCCAGACTCTGAAGAACATTCGTTATTGAATAAAGGATCAACGTTATCGTCGCCTGCAGTGATGCATTCGTTAAGAATAGTATGCTGTTTATGGTCAGATGGGGATCTAATTCTAATATATCACGAATAGGAGGTAGACTAACATTCGTCAGAACCAAATAAACACGGAGCCCTAACAAATTGCGAGGATCAAAAAGATCTATTCTGTAT
>NW_019211456.1:46069815-46076223 GCF_002443255.2 Varroa destructor
TATACACAATAGATAAGTAACCATGCGGCTAAAAAACGTGTTTTTCTGCTTTATAGTCTTTATTTCTTTTTCAGGAGAATAGTGATACGCCATTTTCGAAGATAGCTGCATCATTATATATAATAATAGATCACTTTTGTGCATTATCAATCTAAAGTAGATGATTTGAGTAGTGACTCATTTCATAATCGTCGTATATAGTATATAAAAAAAAAATACAATTTTTTTTTTTGTATAGTATATATATATTTTATATAGTAGCAATTTTATAATTTTATTAATTTTGGTTGCTATAGAAACCAGCTGATGAGATTTAATGTTATGTGTACGAGAAATTCTGAAGTACTAAATCGAATTTCAACGACAAAGCAAATGTGTGTTTTTCTTCAGTCCCAGAATATCTGCTACTAGGTCTAAAAGAAAAATATTAACACGGTGTTGGTAGTTGTGAAGGAACAGCACTTCAATGGTCTCATGAATAGAGCTAGAATAATGAACGTAGTTTCAAAAACATTTATTCTTTCTCTAAGTACACGGTACTAACTAACGACTAGCGGTTATTTTTTCTATTTCGAAATATTATAAGGAATACGTATTTCGTGATGTTTTATAGCGAAAATAATAGGAAACAGCAAAAAGAAGAAGAAATGACGGATTGTCACCCTACAGAATACAGCTACTTTCTATTATAAACTATGTTCTACTTTGAGTACAGTCTATTTTTGATTATCTATAGCAAATGTCATAGAATTCTTACGGTAGATATTCTGGTCACTTTTACATTTGGCCTTTACGTAATGATTAGTTAGTCCGTTTCGATAAAATAGGTAAAATCTCAAGCCTGGAATCAGTTCCCAGCTGCAGGTAAAGCTTATTACTTTTAATCTGGAAAGGTGGTTTACAGCTGGATGGTAAAATGAACTAATGTAATCTGACTGCTGCTATCGACTTCGAAGGCTTTAGGTTCTTAAATATCTCGCTGTTTTTACACAAAACCATATACCCGTACGTAAAGGCAGAACTTTAGCATGAAAACTGTCGTAAGATTATAGAATTCCCGCCTGCCAGAACGACGGCTGCGCGTTTTCTAGGCGGTAAGATATCTAAGCGAAGGACGTATTACTGATTAGAGCTCTAAACGCAAGAGGATCTATTCTGACGTGAACTATTTCCTGTAGTATTTTGATAAACTTATCTGAAGTAATTTTCAGATAAGTGCAATAGAATAGAGGTAAGAGATAAACGCTAAACAATGTCAAAAGCAAAAAAAAAAACAGATCGAAGGATAACCATTCCGTTCAAATAAACCAAAAGTTCAAATAAATCAATTAAAAACGCTATATTGTTTAATAATAGATGTGTGTGTTTTTCAAACGATTCAAATATACGATTCTTATTATAAACGACAAATTATCCTGTAGTGACGCTTTTATTCAATGCGATATTAACTTCGGACAATGATTAACACTCTCTACATGGGTCCAAAAGCTATCCTGAAGTTTGTGTTAATAGAAAAATATTGAATGTTCTTCACGTAAATTAAGAATGAGCTATGTCATGCGTAAAGAGAGTGAACTTCTATATTCAGTGGACGTAATGCTTTATTCGAACGAATCTACGCAAGCATTACGATGCCAAGATGATGGTAGGATTTAGGGGCCTAAATGCGTCAGGTCGGAGCACAAAAATAACAAGAACCTTTTCTTTATTTCCCCTTAAGCCGCGTGCTTGATCAGATGTCCTGCAAAGCGCTGAGTCCCACTAGTTTGGTGTCAATACATCTTGAAGGTGACCTCAAACGAAGAAGGGGATCCACATCTACCATTGTGTTCAAGAGGCACCGCCAATAAACTGTTCTTTTTTGACTCGCTTTGCTATTTACACTTTGCCGCATTCAAAGAAATCGTGGTGTAGAAAACGAAAATTAATTATAGCTTTTTTAACACGCTTACTGAGTAAATAAACGCTGTAATTAACTATTTTACCGCCTACCACTATATAGCTAAACTTTCAATTTTTTTTTTCAGCCTGCACGACGTTAGATCTATGAATGTAAATTATATGAAAACAGATATGCGTTGTATTTCGTGGAGATTTGTCATCTAGTAATTCATTTTATAACATACCGACTAATATGTTATTATAAAAGCCATATGTTTCTTAAGGGTCAAGCATTTTGACTAGGCACGATAGAAATTAATATGTAAGAAGTGAAGATAGCTTCATGTCGAATTTTTTACGGTACTAGTTTAACTCAGGCTGGCTGACGACGAGTCAGTTTAGCCGAACCAAGCAACCCAGGCCTAATTTTTTAACCGAACTCTAAAGTTTGGCCTACTATCTCGCAGAAAGACGGTCTTCAGTCGATTCGCTTACCCAGCGGGTCAAATTACTGCACAGAATTCAAAGCTGGATTTAACGAATGACTGAAACGAAAGATGGGTAATCGAACCTCTAGTAGTTTATATTATTGAGAATTTCTCAAATACATTAGAAAGGGCCTTAGGTAAAAACATGTAGTCTTACTCTCCCTTAATCCATTACGTAGTTTTTAGAAACAGGAGTCTCACGACAATTGTATAATTCATTGGTCTCTCTCAGTCGTACATTACCCGACACACGTTGGAAGGTACATATAGTTCGGCTGTCATTAAAGTATCCAGTATGCCCATACCTTATAAATTAATAACGTCTGAACGTTCGTCTGGATCAAGGATTTCAGGGTACCAGAGAATCATACTTTCGAAACAAGGAGCTTTACTTCAATAGACTACGATCGATATGCTGAGCAAACCCAGTAACGAGCGTCGGCGAAAATGTATTTATCACTTGCTGGTCTGGAGTTGCACTTGTTGTATTGTCAATCATTTGTGGCGGTAGTGCGCCGACGACACCTCGCACGCTAGAAATATCTGCCGTCTTTTGTATCAAAATTATTAACGCCAGTATAGTCACGTTCTGTCAAACGAGTTTTCACTAAAGGGCGCGAATTTTTAAAACTCATATTTCTCTAGATCCTATAGCATAGGTTTGTCTGAGAAGACGATAGATCTTTACAATTCATGGGTTCGTTGTCTAAACATGCGTATTTTATTTGAGGAACTTTATTTACCCACTATCGATTGTTTCTCTGTAACTAATTGAAGGCAGCGTTCCGTAACATAATCCCTGTTGCCAAGTTCGCAAAACGCGTCCATGTCTCCCCACCCATGGTAAAATTAATTTGCAAATGTTGTTGTCCAATCTTTAAGCCTGACTTGGCTTGGCTGAGGACGCACATTTTATCGAATTGAAGATACATTTAGAAATCATGGTACCATACATAATCGATAATTAACTTAAATCGTACGTGGATATACCGCCCCGATGTTTACCGAAGTTCAGTGTCAACAAAACTTAGGAAAAAGTTTTTTCATTGTTTGCATTTATGCTTAGGTAAAAATACGGGTAAAACGGATAGTTTGACCTGTACTTGGTTAATATAGACGTGTAGAGTTTCTCCGCAACATGTTTAGATTTGAACTTTTATAGCAACCCATTTGTATCACTAATTGACACCTACCGCTCTTGAACCTGTTTGCAATTACTGCATAATATTATAATATACCCCGAGATTAGTAATTCGTTTTTTTAATTTATGTTGAATATCATAAAATTAATTGAACCTAATCGCTGGCAAGCTTGCCTAGTGTTCATTCAGCGGTGATGGATTTCTTTCAGCTATTGTTTTTGGGATACTGACACTTAGATTGATTTGCTTGATTAAAACGAAGAATAGAAAGAAATTATTTAAATTTAAAGCGAATAATCGTCTCATGCTCCCACCTTCTGAAATAGGCTTATTTGAAGTGATCTGGCACATTTGGTTAATGTTTTGGTTGAAATGTATTTTCAGTGTAGAGCGCCTGACTCCCACGTTAACCATACAGCAATGCAAGTCAACCCGTCACCTGTTCTATTCATGTCCATCTATGGAAGAAGAAAACTTGCCCTATTTCATTATTTGGCGCTTATTAACATCTAAAATAATCAAGCTTTAACAAGGTTCTCTAAATTCGCGGTAAAGTCGAACTCACCCGGGTTCGAATCCTTACCGCTACGTTTTGATTAAGCATGGAAAAAGCTGCCGAAGGCCAAAAATTTTCTTTCACAGTAATATAGTTAGTTTTGTCAAGCACTGATCATGAACAGCAAACATTTTCAAATAGCTCGAAAAACAACATGAAAACCAGGTAACATTCACAAATTTATTATGTAAAATTGAATTTAAATCTGGAAATCGATGAAATGAAAGGCACATTATTTCCATAGGTAGAATTTACGTTAGTGTTTACACTGTAGAAATGATAACACATAAGAAAAACCAGATATCAATGGCAAATAGGCTGTCGGCAGCTTATATTCTTACGCTATCGCCCCAAAACAGTTCCGCTTTCGCGAGGAGGTCAAAATTAGATTTAGTAATTACCGTTATATACGATTGGAACCGCCGTAATATCTGGGTTTGACTACTCTATTCAGATAAAATTGAGATTATTTTACCTATCAATAGAAGTTGCCCAGGGATTTACTTTGTTGTAACTATATGTGTAGTGAATTTGCCTCGATTCATTCGTTCGTTCGTTCCCTAACTCCGCTTTTGTCTCGACAAGAAATTTTAAATAGAAAGCTTAATCAACAGCTGCTGCCACACGTTTTTACCGGTCATGCAGAGTTTAAGCTGTCGTAAAACTAAAAAAATCGTGACCGACCTTACTCGTAATTGTCATAAGCCAGATGGCTTTCAAGTGCATGATCGTCGAAAAGCCTCACCTTAGAGGTTTGGTCTTTTTATCCAAGAAACCCACTTCTCCATTTCGTTTCGTCCCCTAAATCTTAATCGCATTCAACCTGCTCTTGTGGATGTACAGACGCCTTGTTACGTTTCGTAGTCCGTCCTGTACAAAAGAACCTTTGGAACCCTCTGGGTGCAAGTTCCATCATTTTCAGAACGGTTAACGAAACTGCTATGGACATGTGCAGTTCTACCAAAACGTCTGTACCGAGGAAGATAAACCGAAGATGTAAATATGAGTAAAGCCAAAAATTTCGAATTGTCTAGAATAACCTTCATGAGATCACCTTTATGCGGTTAGAATGGTTTCTTCTTACCTATTTTCGATTTGCTTCTGCGGTCCTTAGTTTCCAGGACGGTAATTTTTAAAAGGAGTTTAGCAATCGATTACTCGTACAACGAACTAAAAATATTAGGTCATTATTATACGTTTTATAAACCTGCATTTACCACGACAGCGTTTAAGTGAGCGTAAAAGCTATAAATAGGTTGATTAACTTTGGGTAGGTAATTGCTTCACAAGACATTGAATTAGACGAAAAAGTAGCACAGTCGGTGAATTATCGCAAGGTTATATGGATGACTGAATAACTACACTTAGGTGGGGTTCGTCTGGTAATCTTTAAAAACAATGGATTATAGAAGCTTCTATCCACAATGTTTCCTAACGGTTAGAAATCAAGCGATCCGCCATGAGCTCTAAGAAATGAATATTATCAAGGCCGAAGAAGAACTTTACGAAAAACGCAAGCTCCACTGACCGGTTTAGCTAGAGACTCCTTACCGGTCGCTAATCTAACCAGCTGTTAAAATGTTGAGAGATGATTATTCCCAGATGGTCTTATTAAATTATCTCCCAGCACACTTACCTAGAGAACGCAATAACATACAAAAGTAAACCTCGGAGAGCCGTTCGTACATCAGTTGCACCACAGCGTTGATAACGTGCCTCACTCGACAGGAACTGCAAAAAAAAAAAAACTCCAACAAGTCATAGGAAAAAGTCCACGTAAAGCATAACGATAATGGTTAGCAGTAATAATAAACAAAAGTATGGTTACGGATGCAGGGCGTGATTCTGTGACTGATGAGCGGCCGATCAGGGCATTGGATAATTCTCTTAGAGACCTGAATCAACCGTGTTATACATGCGTTAATTTCGAATCAAGAATATCATTGGAACTATCTAAATTTTATATCGACCTAATAGAGAAAAAACGTGTTCTACGCGTTCTGAATCTAAAGGTGGTCACAAAGCTGTTTAGACTGATAGTATCATAGCCAAACGACTTTGATTTAATTATCGATATATGGTGGACCGTAATAAATGTAAAAATTCTAAATAGGGTAAATTTAGAAAAACCGTTGGCCGATAATCAATACAGCGCAGCTGCCGATGAAGTACCCAAACGAAACAAGGTCTATCTATTTACGGCTGTTATGTAATACATGTAATAGTACCCATAGTGGCGTTTACTGTAGTTAGTATATCTGGTATTCATCCCTTTTGACTAAATGGAACAGATAACGACTCTCGCTACTTTTGATGTTCGTCTTCAATAGATATATATATA
>NW_019211456.1:46076323-46113802 GCF_002443255.2 Varroa destructor
TATAAATAAATACTTATAGTACGTATAACGTGACATGAACTATAATATATATGTTACTTAAATATATACTCTCGCCTATGCAGTTAATCAATACTTTATCATGGATAAAATATGGTGGGGAAATCTGCATCTCTGATGGTATACGAAATAGCTCATAACAACAGTGTGAGAGTTCCTTTGGTTCGTGCCGCGTGAATCGCAAAAGGAAGTTCACATATGGCATTGAAGGATCGTGTGTTTAATGATTGGCTGAGTTTTCCGAAGTAAACATTTAGCATGCGAAATAAAGAGTCATTAACACAATACACCACAATGCTCATGTTTGTCTCTTTTCCAATGTGCGTATAGGAACGTATCATATTCACTATATGTCTGACGGTTACTAATTTTATAAAAATCAAGCAAATTCTGCCAGCATTGACGACTTAACAGCAGACTCCTATATGCGACACATTAACTTACTGTAGCCGCTCACAGCTTGCGGCGAAGCCAGACCTTCAGAAGCCGCTAAGAATTACATAGTAGAACTATGACGGCTTGCAGCTCTGGTGTTCCTTTTACTGGATGCCCCAGATAGTATAGATACCCCCGTGTTAACGAAAATTCAAACAACTCGCTTTATCTAACTTTATTCAGTGGATTGCTTTCCACTGAACAGCAACGAAGTAGCGGACCGCTTTGACGGAGGCATCTCCGTCTTTTACAATTATAAGTCAGGCGACTTCACGCCGTGCCTAGTAGAGAATAATGTCATTGTCTTACGTGACCAGCGACTAATGATAAAAACGTAGCGACCTACGTTCGATCGGCTGATAGTGGAGTGACTTATCAGTGGACTGGAAACGCTGTTCTGTCTACTTGCTAGTCATTATCGGCGATTTCAACGTCCGCCTCGACAATCCGGACTCGAACCAGACGATGGCCTTTCAAGACGCTCTCCTCCATTTTCAAAGTCAATTTAGCCTCGACACAGACCTCCCTAAAACGCACACAAAATTGTATCGCTACATCTGCGATGAATGTAACCAGAGGTAGAGTGAGATTTTAGGATAGTAATCACCCACCGTCGGCAAACGCCAGCTCTCGTGTTCTGCCACGAGCGCCAACAATGATAGACCTCGTTATCCAAGTTGCATGGTCTGTCGCGACGCCCAAACGTAGACAAGTTCTTGGAATGCACCACGAAGTTCTCGCTGTACCTGAATACTAAAACTTATGTGGTCAAAGTTTCCCGGCCTACAGTACAGCACTTCCGTTAACCTTGAAAGCGCAGGCCGCGGTTCAATCACACTTCAGGCTTTGTCTAAAGGACCTGGATGGCCTTTAGACTTATGGTCGTGGTTAGGCGCTAGTTCTACTGTTTAGTCTCTGTTTTTTACAACTGGAAAATAACTGGAGGCCCGTTTAATGGCTGACGCAAAGCGTCATCAATACAAGTAACTGACGTAGCAAGGCAGCTTGCCGGCTTGCGTGGGCATCTTCTTGAGCCCCAATAAATCATTCTTCAAAAATGTTTGCGTTTAGGGATACGATGTCAGACGTGAGAAAAGGGGACCTCGATGCAACGCGATACCTTTCAGCAGAACTTCACAGTGCAGAAACTGATGCAAGCCCTTAGAAATCTACACAACAAGTTTCTGGTCTGAAAGCGTCTGCAACAACGGTTTCAAATGGGCCATCGTTCTGGCATGGCGCTAAACGATATAGTGTCTAGATAGTGCTACACTCCTAGCCCAGTGAAGGAATGTTACACCGTTAGTGATCCCTAAAGGGAGAGTCGACTAAACCGCGATGGACAGCTAAGTCAAAAAACCGCACACGCAATTCTCACGAAGCTACACGGGCTTTAGACATACCGTTGTACGGAAAAGGCGCGCAGGCCCTTGATGACCAATGTCAAGAAGCTGCTGGCCTTGTTGTGCGATTCGCTCTATTCATCGAATCCAAAATGGCGTTCGATTCAGCGCTCAGGGACAAAGTTATGCTTATGCTGACCGAACTGAAGTTCCACCATAGACTTTGCAGGACATCGGGGTCCCACAAGCCTGATGAAACATGTAGATGCTGCAGATGCGGTGAAAAGTGCGCTAGTGTCACTTGCTGGCCCCGAATACCATCTTTATGACATGTAGGATATTGCTTTATAAACTCAAAAAAAAACTCGTATAATTTATATAACGCGAAGTGTTTTAAAGGATTTTAGATGGCTTCATATACGCGCTCTGATATTGGGATTTTGTATCGTTGATCTATATATATATATATATGAAGTTTTTAACTACTGCCAGCAAAAGTGAATAACTGAAACTTGATTCAATTTAAACTATCATTGGTTTGATGTATAAAGCCTATATTAATTATTCGATGCAAAATATTTGTCTCGGATCTAATTTTAATATCATTCGCTTTTTAAATCTACCATTTTCGTTTTCATTTTTCTAAAAAAACTTGCCAGCAAATTAAAGTGAAATTTGAAGTTCGCTGGCCAATAAGAATAAATAAAAAAAATCCTTTCTTAATAACTTTGTCTCTGGAGCTATTTTTTAAATCGATATTAATTGCGCTATTCTAATGATACCCAAAATCTACACTGAATTATGTATGTTTTCTCTGGTTACTTTTCTGTTCGTGACCATTTCAAAAACGTACTGATAAATAGAGTTATGTTAAGTTGTCAAAATGTCAAAGTTTTAGATGAATTGCTCTTTTTCCAACTTATAGTTAACTCAAAGCTGAATGCTTTACATCACTCCTTTGCTCTGCAGACCCGTTGCAGTCGTTTTAACTGAATCGCAGGGTCCTATTTTGCGTCTGGGTTTTACAAATGGGTACCTCGCGTGTTAGGATTAGCGTTCTCGTCATGTTGCTTCTTGGATTTGGTCGACGTAAAAAGGCAACCCAAGATAAATGGGCTATGTACAGCAACTGTTATATATCTGATAATACTATTCAAAAGTTCCATATCTCTATTTAAAGAACACAAAACAGGTTTTTGGGTTTTAGAAGACCCGCCGTAAGCCAGCTATAATACAATTGTTAGACCAGGCTACGTTGCGTAGTTGAGAAGTATTCTCTGTACATTGAATAAACAAGTCAAGCTGCTTTGAAAATTTTCCCTTGCGCGAAAGGTGGAAAAAGACGTTCGGAAATGGGGTTTTTGCCCATGCCCACATCCATGGAACCCAACTTCAATTTAAACACAATCAGAGGCCTATACGGAACGAATGGTTAATTAAAGTGCAGGAATGCATGTCTGATTCGAAGTGCCAAAGCTCACTTGATAACCAAGAAAGTAGCGAGCGACCAGTAGGACAAACAAAGATCAAATCTGTGGCAAAAAAGCAGATCAGAATATCTGATAACGCGAATCATGTCAGTTTAGATGCGAGGGCTTCTGTTTTTCCTTTTGCTAGAAAGGATTCATAAAGGCTTTTCGATATTTTATTCACGTTTTAATGCTCGGCTTCACATCGGCGTGTCTCGGCTTCAACCAAAACAACGGGCACGCAAACGAAGTCAAGCTTGAGCTGCTAGCTCAAGAAGCGACAGCAGGACCACAATGACATATGCCAAAAGAACTAGCCTAATATGTAGTAAACTTTTTTTCATTAGCAAATATTTCTGTTTTCTTGAGCTACAACGACGTTCGTCACTGTTTCGACCGATCGCTGTGGCCAGTGAATGTAACCATCCTAAGCAACTATGATCTTATCTAAGCAGAAGTCGACATTTTTCCCGAAAGCTGCTGAGCGCGAGCCCGATCCAGCGGGCAAGAGAGACTCTTACGTACCGTGTAGGGGCAACTGATGTAAAAACGTTTCGGCTAAGAGATCCATTGAACACTAGTTATATTCACTGCTTTCAGTTAACGGTAAGCCAAAGGCTTGAGAAAAGTGCACAACACGTGCTTCGTCATCTTGCGACTCTACCATTACTATCGCCGTTTCCGCAACTGTTACCGCCACGTCCATAGCTTCTACCCTTTTCTTCTTCACCTATCTGTCGTTCTCCATAATATGAAACAGCCTCATCCTTCGACAAACATTCCTTAGTCCTTCCGAGACTGCAAGAAGGTATGGTCGCCAAGCGAACAAGTCAGCTAAGCCAAGCATGAATGCCCGAAGAGGAGTTGATTCTCATGTGAAACGTATTACAAAAAAGGAGGACTCGACAAAATTTTGCCGATGGCCTATTAACAGTATCGCCCCCAGTACCGTCAGTTGTGTAGTCGAGAATAGATAAGCTAGATAGTATTGCATGTCAGGGGCTTTTGGTCGCGACGGTGATTTCTTGCGATTCTGTGTTGAATCGAACGCGCGTAGCTATTGCGTACGATATTCTATCGTGCGACGGCAGTGTCTGAGAGGAAATTTTGAAAAACGGTTATAAACTTCAGAAGATGCGTTCGCTCTACGATGGTTCGTGACCTCTACCGTGCTCTGCATCGGCTCAACGATTGTGTAGTTTCTCCATTGGAAACACATACTCCAATACAAACAGTACGAAGTCAAGGAGACCTTCTGCCCTTCCAGAAAGGATGATCGCAGAGCTGCTTTTTTTCCTGCAAGCTTATGGTTGTGCACATTTGTGGATGAGGCAGCCACAACACAACGAGTAAAGCTCTGTAGGATAGCATAGGTAAAGGCGCCGGTGTCTGCTGTTTCACCCTGTACGTTCGTGTGTTCATGTTTTCTCCGTGTGTGTGTTGGGTAATCTGCCTGCCTGCCTGCCTGCCTGTATGTGTATGTCTCGATTGCAAAGCGATTGAGGAAGCAGTGGGAAGGGAGGCGAGAGGACGGCAAGTCAAGAGCCAACCGCTGCCGCGGGTGACCTCCTCCACAGCCGGAGCCCTTTTTGCCCAGTCCTGTGCCCCCGTGGCCCTTCCTTCCACCAGTGCGCAGCAACAGCGGGAGAGAGACCGCGGCTATCGCCCGCCCGCCCGCCTCGTATAGCCTTCTCTCATGGGCAGTAGTAGCAGCGGCAGCAGCAGACAGCCAAACTCACGCGCGCTTAGCTAGCTGCCCTGCACTCACCGCGCAGACGGGCCTCGGCTGTGTTCATTCCGGCTAGTCTGCCGCTCCGTTCGCTAGCACCGCTAGAGAAACTTCGTCCATAGAACCAACCAGCTAGCTATGTGTACATACATAAATATGCATTTACAAGAAATATATAAGTCGATATAGGAGCAGGCTCGTCGTGTTCTCGTTGTTGATTCGTTCGTTTGTCACAGTAGATGCTACGTACGTAAGCAGAGCGGCTTGGAGCGTTCTGTGCGACTGCAGTGTGTTATCGGCTACGGCATCAATAGCCATTTAATGCGGTGTAGTAATGCGCGGGACAGACACCAGACCGGCTAATCCCGGTCGGTTTCGTAGTCTGATGTGACGTGTGTCCTGATTGGCGTGGCCAGCGGTTTGGTCTGCTGTCGGCATCGTCGTAATCGTTATTGCCGCGGTCATCTGGGGTACAGTGGCCGTGCGGTGTGAAAAGCCATACATGCCGACGAACCCGTCGGGATATAATGGCCAAAGAAAGGTTCGCTGTCTGACTAATGACAGCGCTGCGTGCCACGCGAGCTGGGCTCGAAGATTCGCCTCAGCGGAAGAAAATAGGAGGAGGGAACAGCAACCCGATGTCACCCATTACCCCCACCTTCAACTAGTGAGATACCGCTCTACACAACAGAATGCATAGAGTGAGTCGGTGAGTGAAGCAGGTGTGGATCTCACTAACATTGGCCTAGAGCCATGTGCTTCTAAGTCCACTGTCGTACAGCTGGACGCTGTATTGGTCGGGAAGACAAACGCAGCTGGGTAGAACTGATTAACGGTCAGAGTGTGAAGACGACGATAAAGCGTTTCCTCTTACGAATGGAAAGAAAAACATGCCAAGTAGAATAATGCTGTAACGGTACTGCTTCTCTCTAGTCACTTAAAGGAGTATTACACGATCACAGTTTCCAGCCTACTAGTTATAGTCAATTCTACTTCTATCTATTGAATAATATGCGTCCTCGGCTTGTCCTGCTTATGACATTATTTTCCCAAGCATCTTAAGGATATCACCGGGCCAATATAAACAACAACGAACTGGCTGTCTATGAGTACCGGAATGGCTTCAGTACGGACTCTGCGGATAAACTAAAGGTAAGTTGTGATAATGATTCGATCACATAGTAAGTTCAGGAGTTGATTCGTGTCAAGCTTGCGTGTGCCACTTATGCGGTGTCCAGTTATATCAATACGTGGGGCCTACGATAGTCTATCGTGATACAGCTGTTGACTGGAATTACTTCGAAGTGTATTATTTCGTTGTAGCTCGATGACTTCGAACATAGAATTTTCACATAAATATGGATTTTTATTCTACTGATTTCATAGGACGTAACGCGGTATACGCGAAGAGAAAACTGAGGAATACCGTATTTATACAAATTGAATTCTGCAATATTTCTATGAAAGTTTTTCGTGCTTTCTAAAGCATCGCTGTAATTCGTCTAATATGTCTCTCTTGAAATACTGGATGATGGCTATGTCTTGCAGATGGCACGTCTGTACTTTGATGGTCTAGAATGGTACAAGAATTTAACGATGTACGCCTGTACACTGGTTTACGTATGGGGTCATAGATCCTTTATAGTTTTGTTGCCCTTGAAAGACAAAAATACCAAGTGCCTCATTTGATATTCAATAGTAATTTAATTAACTTCCAAAGTTACGATCATCAAACGAGAGATTATTTCGTCTAAGAAAAATGAGGCAAGTGTCTCTTTCGTAAACTGCTCCTCCGAATAACGAGGTCAGTGATAACGCTGTTAGCACACTGACAATTTTACGAAGATCTAAGAGCATGTGTAAACAGAAAAACTTCCATTTGGATCACTGCGTGAGTGTACGCGTGATCACTGCGTGAGTGTACGCGTGTAAACAATGGTGAACCGTTTGGTAGCTGGCAGACGTGTCGAGACGGGTGTCAACATCTTTCAACTGTTACATCGCTGAGGTCTCCAAGCACTGGCCACCGTTCCATCTATTATAGCATCAGCATGAAGGGAAAACGACTCCTTTCTGTCATGTATTTCCGTCTCACTTACCATCTCCTTAAATCTCACATCAGAGACCGTACCTGTCCGCCATCTCGTTGGTTAGTGGAAACTTGTCGGTCGTAGTCCTCTACAGAAAATCTAATAGTAGACTTTGTAATATATTCTGCCATTGCTTTTTGGCATCCTATTTACGATCATAATGAAGCCCGCAAGCGTCCTACAAGGCATTGACATGAGTGATGGTGTTACTGCAAATAGATTAGTGCTGCAGCTAACGAGAGCCGGCCAATAGACGAAGTAATCAATGCTGTCCCCTTTTTCGCAACGGTAATTTTTCTCGCTCCTTAGTCCTGTCAAAATGCAATATTTGGTCCATATATCGTACATGTGTGTATGTAAATACATATACATATATATAATATTTAGTTGGCAAAATGAAGGTGCGCCTGCGATGTGAGTAGCAAAGTGAGATCTTTAGGCTAATTCAATTAGAGACCTTTTGCTGTCCTGCCATTGTCCACGCAGCCCTTCATTGCGTGCTGGCATTTAGCACGCTATGAACGGAATATTGTAGTTTTTTTGTCTCAGCTCAGGATCGCTGCTTGAGCTTGAACAAGGGTTTGTCGTTCGTACTTGTTGTCCGTGCACTGATCATAATAGATGGCTAGAAACCCAGCAGATGTATGGAAGATGGCATGGGAGACTAGGAAGTTTCACGAATAACCCAGTTGTGTTTGTGTGATGGCCTGCCAACTGCAAGTCACTGTCAAGTGAGCTGCTAGACCAGACAAGTTCAATGCTTGAACTAGACAACATTCCTGGGTTTTCCGCCAAATTACTGACGTTCAATACCCACACCAAAACAGTACACCGACAAACAACTACGTAATCGGAACGTAATGCGTACTTCTTCGAGTGCGTTGCTATGATAGTTGTAAACGTGCGATCATCGCTGGTTTCAGAGTTGGCAAATGGCACATAGATCCTGTAGCGTTTCATAAGTTTCTTCAGCGAGCTTCAACTAAAGTTAGCGCGAATCACCATAGCAAGTGGGATCCAAGGACTTCTTGACGTAGTAAGCGTAGCCAAATGCGCTACGAAATTGCAGTGCAAAATTAATCACTAGCGCTACATGTGGGAATTAGATAGGCTTAGTCGATTACCGCAGTTGCTGCTTCTGAGATAACATGCTAAACTAGAAGCAACAAAGCTCAAGCCCGGCAATATGAACTAATAAAAAATATGGACGTGGGGTTACTCCGGATCTGCATAGCTGTTAATACTGTGATGTCTAAAACAGGACTTCACGAGTAACAGCTCCTTTATTAAGGGTGGTTGCTTTACGGTTTTGATAAATATTGATAGAATGATTATCCAAACTTCATGGCAATTGTAGGGTGGACAGTTGAGCGTATCATGAGAAATCTATTCGGTTAACACGTCTGATACTGTGAGGTCTTACAGTGTCTAGATTTTACATTAATTAGGTATTTTTGACAAGGATTTAACGAAAATTCAGCCTGACAATTTGCTTTACCGAAAGGAATTTCAAAGTCCTATGGGAAACAGTCGAAACAATCGTCCTTTGCAGAGGAAATACGAGATATCTGTCGAGTAACCAGATCAGCTAAGATCCCTTATTGAACGTGCTCTGTCTTTAAATAAATGCTCTGCTATGAAGAGGTTCGTTGTAGGGGCAAAGGGATGCCTAGCACGAGATCTCAGCCCAAATATTCCAGTAGACTTTGCTAAGTTTTCTTTACACATATGTAGGCTAGCGTTAGCAATCCTATTAAGTTATTGTTTACTCAATAGATTTTAATGTGCCTGTAAATGGTTCATTTGCTTTAGAATTTTCTAGTTCGTGTTGCACCCGTCGCGTTTGGCATCGAAGGCCTCCATTTTATAGTTAAACGATCATTATCGTTCCATTCAATACTGGATTGATGTTAATATAAAGCTGGATGCTAAATGTACTTAGCTCGTATACAAATTTGAATAGACATACCGATTAAACTATGATGAATTCATTCTATAGCTGTCACTTCATCTGCTTTTTCTCGTTCTTGTCTCTCTGTTCCTGTTGATTACATCCCAGCTCCAACAAACATATGCCCTTTATTTCATTGATGATCACGGACTTTAAAAATGTCAGCTGCTCATCGTGTCCAGGCACAAGATAGAATGAAGCAAAGAGGTGAATTCTTCTTTAGTTTAACTGTTGACCGGAAGAGGGCCCAGTACGATTACCGTCCTTCATATGATATTTTCGACCTTCAAATGTCATATTTTCTTAAAGCCAGAAAACGCCGTTCGGATACGTGCCTGCAACGTTAATGCCTGCCTGTGCGTCATAGTTGTAGCGATAGCCGTGATATGGCATTTCATGCGGAGTCCGCTGAAGCAAAATGGGTAAGGCAACAACCACCTAGCAGTACGCCCACAACTACGATAACGATAAGATAAGGACAATTGTATCGATGAAACCACCTTTGGAGCGGTGGGCGCGCACTTTTACGCATATATGTAAGGAATGCCTGAGTATGACGTGCGTATAGGGAAAAAGACGGAAGTAGGTGAAAATGCGTAAGTAGCAACGATGGATGCAGTGAGTAGACCTTGCTATCTTTCATTTGAAATTGACGACATCGGTGATATTGATCAATTAAAGGTTTGGTCATTGACCCTTTTATCAGATTAATGCTTTAGATTGCTAAGGCTTTAGTAAGCCGCCAGAGATAATAGCGTCACGGTTCGATTCACCGAACAACGACGAGGAACCCAAGGACCGATCAGGCCGACGGCCAAGAAAATCAACCATGTAATGATCCTGGCCTACATCAGAGCAGACGTATCGACAGTGGCCACAGGGCACACGGTGATATGTTTGGTCAAACATCGTCCGGAGCAAAAGGTCATACCTTGTGCAACCTCCTTTTGCAACCTTAGCGGGAACTCGTGTTGCATTGTTCATAAGCTAGTCGTTACCAAACGCGGCGGAGTCCACACTCAGCACCTGGGCGGAAGAAGCATGACCGAAAAGGGTATGTTACGCGAAACCAAATTTGGTACTGACCTCTACCACGTCATCTTTGTAATTTCTATTGGCACTCCGTTTCGTACGTGACCCAGCCAGGTGAGACTTTGTTCAAACTCAAATTTTGCTAGGGTTCCATATATATACATATGGACGCGTGCAGTTTTCTATACATTTTTTCCGTTCTTTTTTTTTTATTCAATGCTTCCTCTTTGCGCTCCCTTGATTTTTAGAGATGGACACCTTCCACGTAAATCGCTGCGGAGTGAAGCGCTGTCTACAACCTGACTTGCGAGCCGACCTCACTAATTAATAGGCTACGCAAAACCGTCTAAAACTGAAACTCGTTCTTCTTAGCAGCGAGAGAAGCAATGGTAGAGTACGTTGCAGGTTGCTTGGTCTGCAAGGTACTTGCATACTTTCTGTATGGATTCTACATAGAGGAGTGTATGATACTGCGGTGGACTATGGGACGTAATAAAAAGAGTGTGAGCAACGTCAAGATTGAGCCCATTTTACTTGTCTGCAAAGATACCACCCACGCCACTATCACAACAACCAATAGGCGGCGACAGGGGCTAGTCGCATGTAGAAGGCCGCTTGAATATTTTAAGTTACGGAATGGCTTTATCAGAAGCAGTAGTCAATCGCGAACTTTCGGCACCATCAGCGCAGCAGGAACAGCAAAACCTTATTATTAAATTTTAGCACTGGAGCAGTGACAGGTCAGTTGAGATCTATTTAGAGTTTCCACCATGTCGTATTCTGCCCTTCGGCTGTGCCTCTCACGTCCGTTTATCCATCCACGTCGCTATCACGAAACTGCTACGTGTGAAGATGTTACGGCGGCATAACTTACCCTCGCCTAGTCGAACTTCATTTTCCCCGTCTGTCGTCTATAGTGTTCCTGCAACTCGGTATCGCCTTCGGTATCGTAGTGGCATCATAACGTTCAATAGTGCGTAAATAGAGCCGTCAACAAAAACAAAAATGACAGTGACGGCGGCGACTAAAGCGAGGGTTATAAGACGCTCAGTAGACTCATTGCAGTATTTTACAGAGCGATTTACTCTAGTGGGCAGACTGCTGAGACTTTCGCCTCTCTCAACATTCTCCTAGCTCAGACGCATATCTCTAGGGATTCTTTGTCGTTACTTGGAGCACACTTTGTCCTTCTTTTTTGAAGGCGATAGTTACACGACAGAGCAATACAGTTACATGTTTATGACAACTTGCTGGGTCGAAATGACGTGACAACCTGAAGCCAAATAGGTGCATTTGCCGTATTCTTGGGTTCAAAGCATGAAGCCTATTACTCTTACTGAATAGTCAATATGCTATCGAATTTTACCTATAAAAACTGACCGTTTTTACTCTTAAAACAAAACAAAATTTTCTGGTCCAGAACAACACTTAGATTACTAACTGTAGGAAAAATAACTGTGGACGGTACGACAATTGTGCGTTGAACGCCCCTATTATTGCCCACTTTATTTTTTTCCTTTATGATGATACGGTGGTTGTTACTATGAGCGTCCAGTGCATGAAAGAAGGTTTTGTTTTTACCACAGATATCACCACAACTGTTTTTGGGTAATGGTGTACTTGTTAGCTAGGGGGCAAGTAGTTTTCGCAAGTTGTAACGGATGCTTTAGCGTCATCATTAGCGCTAATACCCTCTAGGACGTCGCTTTCACTAGCAGCACTATGATAGAAATGGAACTCAATAAACAACGGGCGCTTAGCGTAGCCGGACGCGAATAACTTGTCATTGTCTGATTCCGCTCGCAACAACAGCAGGTTTGTTTTTGGCTTCTTCGCAGACTAGCCGTGTTTTTCTAATGATCCCTCTAGGCGTTCTGAAGCGTGCCCCTACGTAAAACTATTCTATGTGAATGTTTGTATTTGGGCCGGGGAATGTTGGTGCATCTTTATATTGCAGTTTATGAGAACTGACTTCCTCAGCCACGAGAAAAATAAATAGTGGCCACGAAACTATGGCTTTTATTGGTTAAATAAAAAGGGCTTTTGAATAAGTACTAATACTATATAATGTTGAGAGCGGCGTGTTTCTTCGCCAGATAAATATGGCTAGTTCTAGAAACGGAGTATACCATTAGAACTGTGTTGTTGCGCGTGTTGGATATTGTCCCAGTTTTTTGTAGAAACCTCAAGTTGTATGCCTTAGAGCTATTAAATTTGGTTAACTATCAACAACTAACACTACTATTATTAGGTGTTTTCAATTAAGGTCTAACCTTTTGTTCACCTCTTGCTGGTAAAAAGACATGTAGTACTGCTGCCTTGGCCGCTGTTTCGGCAATCGACTATCGTCTATTGGTAGGAAACATGCTGGTGTTATGCAGGGGTAATACCCGGTCGGTGATACGGTAGTACGGCGTTTGGCGCGTGTCAGAAAGCCATGGGCGTAAAAAGGCCCACGTTATAATGCTTGACAGGACGCGGTTGAGTAACTACCCGATGACTTCGATGATCACTTCCATACTAGCCCATGGATACAACCCTATCCTTTCTAGGTCTGAGAGAAAGAACCATTGATCAGTCCATGTATGTGATTATATGGACTGGGTCAAAATAAAAACAATGGATTACTACGCCTCTTGATGCCTGTAACGGCGGCGTGTTAATGCAACACCGTGCCTATAACGATCACCGTATGATACGGACCATTGCGGAACTATCGTTTACCGCTCAGGAGGCGCACCTGTACGAAGCAAGTAACAAGAAAGTCCTTCCGCTGAGATGAATAGATTAGCGAAAACGGTTAATATTGGCCCAATCCATAAACACGCTCAGAAGGATGCTTGTTCTGCTCAGCATGATACGGGCGGCAAAATAAACAGCAGTAATAACAGCAGAGAAGAACAACTAGGTTAATATGCCGGATTTCAATGACGAAAAAGAGTTTTCTTACAATCATTATTTTTGCTTGTTAGAACAAGACATTCGTTGCCGAATTTTTCGCTATGAGAAAGCGAGGATGACTGACGTCGTTGCGGTCGATAAACAAAGCATAGCGCTCCGTGAGTTGTGAGAACGGCAGCGACCGTAGAAGGTGACATACTGCACTAAGCATACAAGTCGCTCTGTGATGTGGTGAGCCGGTTCTTGCCATCTAATGCACACTATTTTGGGATGCCAGGTACGTACCCAGATGGTCTCCTTGTGCTTATCGTGAGGGCTTACTTTCTCATCTATCTTGGTACAAAATATACGTTCGCATTTTGTACCTAGATAGCTGACTGTCTGTCTGTTTGCCTAGCAGAGATCGCAGCGGCAGTCTTGACAGCAAAAGCAAAAGCTGTTATGAAGTATTGTCCTGACAACGATTTCTTTGCCAATTAACTTATCAGCGGTAACTGAACGGTGTGGTATGCTTGATTATATTCTGGTCCCAGCGGCCCACGTGCGACGAAGAGGATGACGTCCTATTTTAATGAACCAACGCCGAAATAAATACACCCACCTGTTATGCACGGAACAGAAATTCGTCCAGTTCATTCTTTCTATATTATTCTTTTAGTTAATACGCAGCAGAAACACATCAAGCCGTATACAAACAAAGCACGACTTTTGACACAGTTCATTGATCGATGTCTGTGATTTGACAATAGAGCGAAAAAGAGACAGATCGGTTGTAGCCTTCATTTGTCTGTAGGTTGCAACAGGTTCTGCTTTCATAATATAGCAAGCACGCCTGAATGGGGCGAGAGGGGTTGCAGTCACGTTCCTTACCTACCAATGAAGGATTGATACAAGAACGTTTGCTTTAGGTTAGAATTCGAGTAGGTTTTGTTATAGGTTGCATTTTATTTATATTGTTATTATTATCGTTGCACCTTGGTCGTTGCGCTAGCCGTCTGCTGGTACCTATCCACGCTACATCTAGCAAACAAGTTTGGATGTTAGCAATGAAGTCAAGACCAAGAAGAAGAGATAGTTTCCCAGCAATTCATGCGAGACCGCTGCTGCTCGTTCGTAAATAATATGAATTATTATATTTTATACATGACCCGCCTGTTCTTCACGAAGTGTTGTAGTAGGCTAACTAGTAAATATCTAATCTCACTGCTGCGTGACAGGTAACGCTTACATTTGGAGAACACATATATATTGTCCATATGATAAATTTGTTCGAAAGTGAATAGGCTTTTTGAATGTTGTAGTGCCGTTACAGATTCTTTCAGCTGTTCGATAGCGCTTTTGTTGCCGTCAGCCGTATACTGAATTATCATTGATACGCACTGAAACGGAACGCCAGACCTTTCACACCATACAGAATAAAAGGTTCTTTTTCATTTTTCTATGTTCCTTATTGTTTCTCTAATAACTATAAGCCGTTTACCTTCTAAATCATTTAATGGCTTTTTCTCTCGATAAGGACACCCTTTTTTTTTCGTAGCGAAAGGTGGCGTTTCGGAAAGAAGTTTATGCTACGCCCCTATTTGTGGCAGGTGCTATTGTTGCTTTCGTCAGTCACACTGTTCAATGGCTTATTTCGGCACGTTTTACGAGTACTAGTGACAGGTATGTGGCGAACGTTACAGCGCAAACTCTCAACTCACGAAGAGCCATTGGCACCTCGCACGAGCGTCCTCAAGCTGCGCCTGGAACACAACCAGTCTATGGATAGTAAGCAAACTAATCCGAAAAACGTATTCTATGAGTTTGCCGTCCAGCCTTAATTTCGTCGCTTGCTGTCAGATCCTTCAACAGAGCAAATGGTTTTAATGTGAGAATGGGTGTAAGTGCATGGATCAGGTGTGGAAACTGCGCTCTTATACTTACGCTGATAACTTTTCTCTTAAATTGCGTGACCACGCTATTAGAAGGGACACACAGTAGAAGATGTACCTCCTTATCATGACGTCTCCTTATTATTAGGGGGTCCGAAGGGACACAGATGACTGTATACAGTGATATGCTCCTGGTGTCACGAGCGAGCGACGTTTTACGCGCAGATCTTTCTCAGAGTACGAGCCACCTCTGGCCAGCTTTGTCCTTTCTTGAGCTTGATGAATTCCTCTGTTGCAACTATTCAAGATAAGCCCATAATTACCGGAGGTATATATATATGCTCCCGATGCGTTCGACTTTGTTGTTGACTTATGGGACTGCATTTGCTATGTCTCTTCATCTATAAAGGCCAGCTACAGCAAGGATATCCTTCTGTGCGTAACACAGGTTGCCTATTCGACTGTACAACTGTGTTCACGATATTCGCTAGATCTTCATGTTGTAGTCGTCGCAGCTGAACTGTTTCGTATGTTTTCCCATTTGCTATAGTGCAATCGATCGTTATCGTCGGCAGGTACCAGCACACGGACTATCCATATTTCCTGTCAAGGCGATGCCACAGTTGAAAAAAGCAGCTACTGGGTACTACAGGAACCCGCTCCCTGACCTGCCGTCAAAACGTGTTACTAATTTCTATAAGTAGCTGTATAAATAGGCAGCAAGCGATAGACACGATTACCGGTCATACTACTAAATATTTTAAAGATATCTCATCTGCGGATGAAAGCAGTACTCGGGTCTTCGTTCTGAGGCTTTGAGCTGTATGCAGACTTTTGCATAAAAGTCTGTGTCTTTAGCTGCTTCGTTAAAACGTTAAATGCTAGATAGGTGAATGCAGATGAGTTACATGCAAGTTCGTTAATTGCAGCCAGACGTTGGCTTCTGAAGTTATCGCTTTTTTCACGTAGCTTTGAACCGTTAACTTTACTTTTGTGCTTCCTTTGGCGCCATTTGAGCTTAAGCCATGGACGTCGTGCAAACCTGTCGTGCAAAATACTCAAGTGTCTTCGTCACGTTTTTACATCGGGAAAAAACACATAGCCATAAAGGGAAAAATTCTTTTTTGCTGACACACACCCTACAGTTTTACCCTCACTTTCTCTAATAAAATTCGAAGAGCTTTAGGCTAATGCATCTTTGCCAGTGATTCACGCGAGAGGCGGAAGTTTTCACGTCATACCGAATCAGCATTTAAATCCTCTTGGTACCCTCATTCAACAGCTTACCGCTCGTATCAAAGTGCAATACTGAAGTACGTGTTCACACTCATTCATTTCTATATCAAATGTCTACTGAGGTAGTCTACTTCATTTACTATACGACTATAGTATTGAGTATGAAAAAAGAAATATAGCGGGACAGTCAATATGAACTATTACATGGACAGTGTATTCAGAGGCTTCGCGATCATAACAGCGGATTTTGTATATGGTCTCAGTTAGCAAATGCGATGCCAAATAGATAATGTACCTTGTGACACCATCATGGTCGAAAAGGAGAGGGACGAGGTCGAAACAGACATTGTGCGTGCATTTATTGGTGTCAACGCTTTACAGCGCTCGTTTTTAAATATATGGAGGGAAAGTTATGCGGATCTGGTGCCGCATAATAACTAGGCCTTAATGTTGTTATTAATACTTGCAGACTTAAAAATATTCAGTTACTGACTACTATCAAAATATGCACATTTTCAGAGAAGTACACGGTTGATGAATGTTTCCTTCAGACCGTTATTAAATGATAGAATATGTTCGTGTGCAACGTACGGATACGGAGTACCGTGGTAAACTTCAGTGAAAACTAGCCAACAGATCAAGAGATACCGGCCGGAGAACTTCACACCTCATCCTGAAAAAGATAAAAAAAAATTACAGAAAAAAAAAAGTTGTAAACAGGGTTTCATTAACGAAATTCGTTATCAAAGATCTAACTAAGATCAAAGATCAACTATCAAAGATCAACCTAACTAAATCCACCTTTTGCGCGCTGAAGTTCATTTAACGTTGTCATGGCAACCTGAATCAGAGGAGCGCAACAGCGTAGCTAGGTGAGCCTTTCGAAGTATTGGTGTACTATACTGACATCTTTTAGGCACTTCATTTTTTATACGATCAACATTACTGCGTATGCTTCGTTTTACTATTGCATAGACTATGTGGTTGATGAGGTTTAACGAAACTAATTTTTCCGTCTGCTGCAATTATTAGATACTCCATAAAATCTCATGGCTTGGTCATAGTGATTGTTTACGCGTTGCGATGAAAACAAGCAACTGGTCTAACAAGATAACTTCTGGAAGCGGTAATATCTACCAAAGACGGATGCGGCACAGGCGATAAAAACGTGTGATGGGTTTTGGCTTCTGTGCCGCATCCGTCTTTTTTTTTTTTTGCTGTATTTCATTATTCTTGCTTGATTTCGTTGTTCGTGCCCATTTAGATTGTGGTGATACTCTATTAGGGTCCTTGTAATCATTATGCAGACCAAATAAATGCGCCACAGACCGCCATTTAAGTCCCAAAAGGACCGTGTCGAGCAGTTTTTAGGAAAAAAAAAACTGTTTTGCACTTTTTATAGATCGTTCCATGAAAATAGCACTTGGCTTTTCGAAGTCTAGAGAGAGGATGTTAAAAACGTTATGGCACCTTAATCAAACTAAGACAACGCTGATTCGAGCCAAGACAGATCGTTTATATTTTTGCACCATCCGTAACTATCCAATCTAAGCTTTCCGTTCGTTTGGTTATCAGCGAACGCTCTTTAATTTACGCTAACAAAGTAGTTTCGCGTAGTCCTCTTTTTTAGTAGTGATCGTGGTGCATATAATTACGTTCTGTTTTCTTGAGGCCGAAAACAGTCAGCAAATCATAACTTGTTATAACTTGTTTCCTTAGCTTCGCAGCCCGATCCAGCCGACATCAGGGTCATCATTGTCACCCATTCCATTTTCATTCATATCATTTTCATACAATTTCGCTTGTTCGCGGGTTTTCAATCGATCTACTAACTTGCGAGCCCCTACAAGCCTGGAAAGGCCTGACGAAGCGAGCCGCAGTTCGAACAGCTTTGTCCTCAGTAATAGGCAGCGGGCACCTTAGCTATGTAAATGCTACGCACCACTGTTGGAAAGATCTTTATCCTTTCTAGCCCACCGGTCAGTCTGGAACAATCAGCCATCGCCATTTTGGGACAACGCCGACAGCAGCCTAGGGCGACAGAAGAGGGCTGAAAAGCTCACTCTTTGCTATGCATTACTGCTTTACCTCGTACTCTACCAACCACTTGTTCAGATACCAAATGACCTTTTTGCTGTACGTTCGTACGATATGTCCTGTGGCCTTACGAACTGCTTTCATGCAAGGCATCAATAATAAATAGCTGCGGTCTTGTGTATTCGCATTGACAGTTATTCTGAGTAGCAAATCGCACGACATAACGTTTCAAGGTGATCGTGTCCTAGCATTCACCGAATTTCAAGGCCGTTCGAGAAGCTCAAATACTGTTAATTTGCCTTAGAAGCCAGAAAAGTCAATGATGAGATGTCGACAAAATCAAGATTCCGGCAACTGCACTTACCGGACAGGCATAACAAGTTACACTTACACCTTTTTTTTACGAGTAACTTCTGTCGAACCCATTTAATATTACTCGAAAAGCAAAAATTACTAAAGCAGAAAAATGTTGCATTTAATCAAGATGCATTGACCGCATGGCCATTTTCCGTGTTCTTTGAAACGGAAAATAGCGTTTAATATCGCGCTTATATTGAATTCAAATACGTGGATAGAAATTGATTCTCCTTTGCATGTATTTTGCATGTATTTGCACGTTGTAAGTGTCGTTGGTATTCACACACATAACGTACTGGAGTCAATTGCTTAACAGACGTATAATCGTACGTACTACTATATCCTGACGGGCTACTGCAAACATTCTATACCGTCCCCGCGTAACGGCGACAAGCACTGCCCATATGTCTTTATAGTACAGTACATCTAAATAAAAAGAAAGAGAAGCATAGGAACTTTCGATTCGGCGGGCTTCTCTAAAGCAGATTTAGATGAAACGTTTTTTCCATTTGGTTATATTCAACTTCTCTTTAAAGTAGAGTATTAGGAGCGTTTTAGAAGCGCTGCCTGCTCGGCGACTAGATGCCACACCATCTCGGGCATGTCTAGAAGATTTCCCCACGAGCTTTCATTGCCTGCCGAGTGATTACATCGTAACTTTGCTCTAGAGGCACAGGGCAAACATTCACCAATTGTGGGGTTTTTCGTTACGTCACGTTGAGTTGAAGGATAGGTAAGTGGTGGGAGAAGCGGGCACCTGGCGAAAGCTGGGTTCTGCTTTTTCCTTTGTCTCCTACGCATGAGGTTATGTCTCCCAGACATTGTACGCGTAGGTCCGCACATGGACGTGTGGATATATAATTTCAGCTTTCTTTGTTCTGTTCGGATAGTGATTTTGTTTTCGAGCGCCACTACAACCAGCAGACGCAAACGCGGCAATAGCAACAATAGAAGAGGGACAGGCCAAAGATTTAGGCACTTACTTCAACAGCACTTTTGTGCGTGCAATTTATTGTATACAATATTCACGTTTTCAATGGTTGGCGATCGATAAGAACATCGTGTGCAGATGTAGGTACGTTTTGCTAGCAACAGGCATATGTAGCCATGTTGATATAAATCTTGCGTTACGCGAAGGGTAGGTGCTTTGCTGTTACACCGGTACATGTGGTTTGATATTCCAACGAAGCCAATAATGTGTTCTTCTGAAGCCACTTATATTATAGCCAGATATGAAAGGGATTGCACGACTCGGAAGCGCAATACTGTGTATTGTGGAAAAAATACGTAAACGAAGATGAGCTTATGTTACACATAAATGTCACGTATCGTATCCATTTTCCAAATAGAACCTATACGTATTTTCATCGTCGCCGAAACAAATCTGAGTGCAGGGATACGGTGTCATATATAGGTAGGGAAAAGCGTCATATATATCCGGATTTTTTCTTATCGAACCGTATCTACTCAAGAACGACGTTCATACCTTGAATATGAATGGACGCCAGGGATGACATTTATGTAATATATATCCTCGCGTTTCAATTCCGAATCCACACCGTCCATTAGTTTCAACATATTCTCTTTAATCCATAAATAACTTCATAACAGTAACCGTACGCTAAGCGATACTTGTATGTGTAAACTCGTGAAAATGCCGCGTGAATTTAAGCTTTGGATTACTAATAGGCCGAGATTTCCAAGCGAAAGCCTCAAACAGCCAAAAGGTCTAAAAAGTGTAGAGAGACGCAACATGTCCCAGAGTGACTATCTGTCGAAACTTGTTTTAACAACCCAATTGTAAATTAATTGTTTGGCGTTAAGTTCTAATTTCATATGTGTCGGGCACGGCATTTTGAGTCATTTTCGAGTCTCTTAAATCTAAACTCTATTGAAGATCTTCAGGTTTGTCCCATGGAAATCTTCCTCGTAATTTTGACAAGCTGCCTCAAAACTAGAAATAACGTAAACTGCTGATTTCGATAAAGAAAAGAGCTTTTACATGTTAGAGAGTGGTGGCCCTGCGTCAAAACATTGCGTGATGGCTGATCTTCGCTGAAATTGCCAAAATGAGTTTGCCGCGTTATTCTATGAAGAACTCCCTTTCTCCTATTGCCATACATAGCTGCAGATCGATGGATGGACTGCTATAACCACACTGACCACGCAGGTTTGTCCGAATTTAGATGCGTCACCCTACACATATCGACATGTGTATGTAATTATTTCTACATGTTTCAAATGATGCACACCGCGGCTAATTCGAAAACTGGAAAGGTACTTGTGTACATTAGAACGTCATTTGTTAAAAACATTGACACTACGCTATTTGACTGCTTAAGCAGAACAACTCTGGAACCTGAGCAGCACCCATTCAAACGGTACTGGGCACAATTAAAGCGAATATTTTCTATATTTTAATACAATATTACGGAACTGAATGTGTGGTACTTTGATCGATGACTTTCTGCGATTTTTCCGGTAATACCATGATCCCATAACTGTAGAACCTCTATAGCTTCCGGACAAAAAATTGCAACAAGTGATTTTCATATCCCTCCATTGGAACTAAACGTTACCGCTATTCAGGAAATCCTCCAGAGATCGAAACAGGTGGCGAAAGATCGGCGTATGCATTAAAGTTTCCCATCCAAGATTTTTCGAGGGCCGGACGTTGTCGCAGTGGGATAGGAAAGCTATTTTTTTGTGGACCAGTTCCGGTCATTTCATGGTTTATTGTAATCTTCTTAGCTGTCCGGGATTAATCGTCCTGCTAGACAACAGTAACTCATAGTGCACGACTTTATTCTCGTCGAACCAAACACATAGCGTCAAGTTGTTTCGCGTTAGTCTGAGCTTAACGGCTGCACAGCTTCACTGATGGAAATACGACTGAATTTATAATGGATGCTTAGCTTTTTGGCGATATCATGGGCACTTACATGTCGGTCTTGCTCGACCGTCGCAGTAATTTCATCAACTTCCCCGATACTGGTCGACCAGCACAAGGAACTTTGAAAAAGCCACTGGGGAACTGGGAACCCGATGTTGCATGCCGCAGTGAATGTAGGTGGGGGGCCAGCTTCATAAAGGGGCCCGTGCGAAGAGAGGCAACTGTTTTGCCTTAGGGAGCGAAATGTTGATTATATCATTGATACATCTTGTTCAGCTCAATCGTTGTGGACTCTTATAAAAATTAAAACTGATACAAAATGCACTGTGTTTCTTCGAATAATGTTAACCCAATCGAAACGGCAACGAATATCGTTCCGTAAACACTTTGCATTTAAATTCAATTTTGAAAAAAGTTGAGAGTAGAAATCTCAGAAAGAAGGGATCATGTTCGTGTATATACAGATACATATGTAATCGATGGTACGTTTTCTATTTCTGTGGACGCTCCTACGTACGCAACGTACACGTTCTTGCGTATTTGTTTCTCTTCCCAACTGGCGAATTCTGAAAATTCAAAACATATTTATTAATAGCTAGAAGAATGACTGAGCCAGTGATTAGTCTTGCTTAGGCTTCCGACAAAAGGAACATCAAAAGGAAAGACGAATGAAGTTGTTGCTATTCATCGAACTACTTATAGGTAGTTATACTGGTTTACCAGGTCTAGCCATTAAATTCTTATTACGCCGTTTATTTAGCTTCACAAAAGCATGTCGTGAATTTTATGCTGGTATTATATATATAAATATCTTTTACAAAGGTAAAAATAAAATTTAGGTTCAGTTAGCTGCAAGGTAGTACAAGTCCATTTCCGTTACACCAGCTCTGTGGAGAGGTATATAACAACCATGCGCATATTCTATTTAATCAAAAACCTAACAGGACGAAAACATGGTCCGATTTCGCAAACATCGCTCAAGGATGTATAACAGCCGTGTGTACTCGCATTTTCCAAGGCTGAAGACAATAGTTCTACCCACCGCCGTTTTCATTTCACAGTTTATATGCTGTTGATAGTGTTGATTCATAGACATTTTGTTCTTTTTTGGCGTGTACCTTGTATGCGAGCGTGGCTCCAAAGCACCTGTTCCCAGCTCTTTTTGCCCGTTAACGATTGGATAACTCTCGAATCTAAGAACAAACTGCATGATAGACTCATTATTTCAAGCAGTGTCATAAAATGGACTTCGTTTGGTACTTCGATATTTTCGCATCTAATTTCAAACCGATATCTAACATGTACGACAACCAATGGGCATCGTCACGCTGCGCTACCAACGAGCAGATTTACTGATTTAATGATGAAGTTTTGACAGGGACTGACTACGATGGATTTTAGTCAAATTTTTGCCTTATAGTACACGTTCTCGTCTTATCTTATGGCCTCTGTATGGCCTGCTTAAGTTGCTGCGACAAGATATTGATTTTAGGCGAAATTCATTAAGGTCTCCTTGTAATCGCCGCTGTCAGTGTCTACGTTATGTATTTATTCGGTCATCCTATCAGTGAGACGGGAATCAGCTGCCTGCAATCCGAATCACTGGTTACAAAGTTCGATGCTTGGTCAAGTGATCTGAGCGACGCTCACAACGAGCGTACTGACATTTTTAATAATACGACAATGAAAAAAATAAAAAATACGTGACACGAGCGTTCAATCACGATTAACCTCATCTGTAATTATCAAAACATATGCATGATTATGACCAGCATGGCAGACACTTGAGGGCTCCACCCAACTGGAGAGAGGTACTCGTAGAGGTTCCCATGCTTACGGGAATGCTCAGGTTTTAGAACTTTTATAAGACCGTACGATAGCCATAAGTGCACGTATAGCGTATAAATAGCTCCCTGAATCTAAGGTGTATAAGCTGTACAACGAAATCGATCTTGTCAAGCATTTTTAAAGAACGACGCCATCCAAACAGATGGTCGCCTAGTGATTTGCCGGCAAGGGAATCAATGCCACCGTGGTGTTCTTGCTAGATTCAGCCTCCCTTATCCTCCATCCCCCTACCGACAAACACATCTGCTTAGCTAAAAATAATCTTGATCATTTTGGCTTGGGATTCTGGATATCTTCAAGACCTGTTGGCAATGGCCGATGATACGTTGTACGTACATACAGAATGAGCGCGTACGGGCCAGCTGGACCATTTTGCCAGCGAATCAACTTCATTAGATTTGTGGATTCGTTGATGTTGCCAAGTAATTTAACATCTTGGCATGTGCGATCGCAAAGCTTGAGATTATTTTTAGACACCAAGTTATCCTTATAGTACCTTATAATAGTAACCTTATAGTGCTTAACACAAATCTCCTTTAGTATGGTTCAATATTTATATTAAGTTGAAAGATTGTTCTGGGAACACGCAAAATATGTATTGTATAACTTGTTGGTCATTGATGATAATCGGATACGCCGTCCTCGATAGTCATCGTTGCAGAGCAATAGGACAAGATTGCGCTTGGACTGTGCCTAGTCTCTCTTCTTAACGTACGGTAATATACGTGGCGCTATGCAAATCTACTCGTCTACTTGTACAAATAGTATTTTATATAATTGCAAACAGGCACCTGGAACCGCGCGTGATATCCATGGGATAAAATGCTGACCATCAGTAAAACGATGGTATATCCTATTAGTGAACGTCTACTGTGGTGTTTTATAGAGGTATTTTGCATTTTTTATAAAGCTGCAGTGAACAAAGTACGGCGCCTATTTGGCGTTTATTTGTATCTGCTACTCATCTAGATGGCGCTTGAACTGAGAACTTTACTTTAAACTTTGAGCAATTCTTTTCGTGTAAATTGATTTGCAATAAAATCTCTTTAATTTGTAATAGAAGACGTTTGTACGACGAAAGCCAACGGATGGTCGTGTTTCTAGGTCGGTTTGCTTATGATTCACACTTGCTCATCTTAGCTATTGCCAATAAGCTATACTGAGTCAACATACGTTGACGTGACGGCTATTACAGGGCTAGAGTTCGCAGTCGCCGATATGATCAGTTGCCTCTACCCAGAGAAAAGCAATCACCAACCAATATATGCAGACCAGCCTCTATCTAGTTATAGAAAAAAAACGTCACATTGAAGCCAGGCTTACACACGGGCTTCCGGTAAGGATATGGTGGTTCACTCTTCATACTTGAAGGCAAATAGTTGAAACAACTGATGGTACATGTTCGCTATATTGAAGTACGCCGAAAACTGTATAGTTCTTGTTCAACGCTTTTTCTAAACATCTAAAGGAGAAACATGTCCAACAACGGCTATACGCACTAGTCTCGGCCATCCTCAGTTGCATACTAATGCACTTCAGTCATAATCATAATAATTATATTAAGTTCTACAATATGGTACGTTATCGGCCCAATGTTCAAAAGTGGTAAAACTATGCACGACGTTCGAGTCTACTGATGAGTTCTATTTTCAGGGGTGGAATAACATTCCGAAACATCAATGTATATGGACGAGGAATTTCATACGATACCAAATAACCTGGCTTCCGTCTTCGCAGGTTCCTTCTCCCGAGAGGATTTCCTGTAACAGCTTTGGCAAATTGTGGCTGGGAAACTGACTCACTGACTAGGCATACGTTCGTTGATGAAACTATTTTCGACCCCCTCGTCACCCCCGTTCCGTGTCAGCTCAGCTTAAGATTCAGCTGTATTGGCAAGCTCTCCGCAGTAACGCACTTCCAATCAGTATTTCTCCAGCTATGCTAAGAACCACCCATCGAAGTTCTGTGTGAGTTTGTATGTATTTATACCCCTGTCTTCGAGTCAGGGTTGTTGGCATATACATATAAAAGGGTTTCAATTAGGACAAGGATACTATGAGTATTTGTCATCTAAGAGCAACAATATTGCTGAGAAGGAGCTTAACGTAAAATGCACTTGTGTATTTCTAACACGCGCCTCAGTAATAAAGTTACTAATATAACCATTAACTTTGTGTTACTAAGTTGACATATGTGCATTCCCCTATCCAATAAGTATTTGTCACAAAAATGACGTGAAGTTTAAGCACATACAAGGTGGTATTTATAGCCAATGCATATTTTTGCTCCAAAATGTTCTTATTTCTATGTATGCCCATGTTAAGCAAGTACAAAATACCAGAACGAGCATTACATTTGCTAGTAGACATTTGAACTTGCATGCTACAGTGTAAGACCTGCTCAAATGATCACTGCACTTTACGGCACTTTCGAGTAACTTCTTACTTCAATGCGCTAGATTGCAGCCTGCAAAAAGCTGCGGAGTCCATATGGGTTAAAGCTGAAATAAATAGATCCATCAGTATGGTTACTTTTCGCTCGTCCATTGTGCGGTCGGTTGCTCCATCTTGTGGAGACTTTGAAGTACAAACCTACTCGAATGTTCTAGTTTTTTTTTTATCGTTGGCAGCGACTTCAGATTGATTGACGTCCGAAATAAAAATACGTTCGTTGCCGAAAAGGAATACTAGTTAAAAGTTTAGAATAGCTAGTACAAAGTTTTATTTCTAGCTTACTATAGTATAATATAGTAAATAGATAGATAAGCGGGTCAAAACAAGTTATTTGTGATGGTAATAATGATTCTGAAGTCTGAACGCCCTGTCATAGGTATTGGCCTGCAGGCACCGATGGCGTGTGTTTATGCACGTATCTGAATAGGTACCAGTAGATGTGCGTCACAGCGTCTTTTGTCCTCACGTGATCGATATAATGAGTCGACTGTTGTTTTAGCCAATAAATCAAAGAATATCTGCAACCAATCTTTGTTGCTTCAAGCAATAGTTCATCATACACGGGCTCATTTTATGATTTCACAGTAAAATACCTTAAGTACTTTGGCATCTTCCTCAGCTCAACTTACGCTGACAAAATTAGGACAAAAGTTTATTGTATTTAGGTGAAGCCCTTCTACAAAAGCACATTGTGGCAAGATTTTTTTTATTCGCCATAGTGTCCTGCTCATATGAAGTAAAGATATGCTGGTCACGTTTCTAAGCCCCAAAAAGTGTTACGTGACACTGGATCACTTAGTCACGCAATGTTATCGAGCGTTTTGATACGAGCAGTCGCCCATCGTTTGTTTTTACACCCGAAATTGTAACAGCAGTACATTTAAATATGATGAACATAGATGATCGAGTTAGTGATATACGCCACCGCCATAAATCTACTGTAGATAACACTGAACGGAGTCATCTTGATTAAATCTAGTTGATTATCTTTCCCATATTCGCAGGGGCGTCTACCTAGGACGGGTATCGTTGTCAATGGTAATAACATTATACGTATACGTATAGCCATTCATATTCCAACTAGAGTTCTTGTAAAGCTGTTTACCTAAGGCGGTTACGTGCGGCGTTTATTGCGGCTGTGCTATCATTTTTGAATCAGAACGGAGGCTATGAACGGCAGTACGCCAATGTTAGATCGAATCGGTTGTCCTTAATTTGTATTTAGGCCGTGTGACCAAATCGCGTGCGTCTCTATATCTAAACCTATCTGCACAACTGCGCGCTTTGTTGTATACCTTAGATACGATAGTCGATTTTTACGAATGACACGTAAAAAAGTAAAAAAAAAAAAAAAAAGTCTAAGAGCAGATTGTCATAATAGGGATACAATTTGTTACATCTGGTAGGCATACACTTTCTAGTGGACATACCCATTACGTTGTAGAGTATAAGCTAGAATACCAAAGCATAATTCTGCTTCAGTGCAATGCCAGTTTCCCGAAAATAACAAAAACAATGGAGCATCTAGGAACCTACCTGGGCATGTACCAATATCGTTCCTGCCTGTGAATTTGCACAGGGCGTGTGGCTGTAGGCGACAGGTGGCGAGGTCGTCTGTAGCTGCCAAAATCCCATTCAGTGAATGCAACGAAAGGTAACTAATTCAATTCAATACAATACAGCATACGTATACACTGGCATCGGGAACAGACGCGGTTCAGAGTCATTAGTTTGCATCGGAAAAAGTAGTCAGCCGGTTTCTGTGATTCGCATTTAAATTATGGAAGTATCCCTCCATCCGCATTTCTTTCGTTTCGACGGTGACGTCGATATATGTAGTTCAGAGGCTAGGTTCGTAATCGTTAATTGTTATTGTCGTCGTCTTTGCTAGCTTCTAATCGTTGTCGCCCGGAAGCTGTCCCGCCTACCAGGAACCTGCTAAGCTTCTGCAGACTGTATCATCTCCTTTCACGGTCGTCAATGCTGTAGGAATGTAACTTGTCAGAGCTGGGTTAACTCATAGCGTAACACACCGTTTTCTATAGGTCGCAACTTATTTCCCGGCAATATGGACATGGGCCAGGGGCAAGCGAAATAAGACACGCGCGAAGATGTAGAATGTCGCAAAGCGGCAGATTCGCCGAACAGATTCTTGCGGAGTGCTTGGAGCCACCTTCGGCCACACAGAACCTGTTACTCTTTGGACGGCGATACATTCAACTGCTGGCGTTCAAACAGTTCGAGCTACATTCGGCGTCAATCGTTAACGTAGCAGTAAGGAGGCACAGCCAACTCTAGTCACCACTGCTGCTGCTTCTTTTGGCAACAACGGCAACACAAAAGGCGACAAGACTGGTAACAGCCGCTTACGATTTCAGATCATCATACGCTGAATACATACAATCTACATATGTATCGTATATTTTGTCCTCTTCTTTCTTTTTTGGTTGCACCCACGATTTGGCGAATCGAGTAGCCCCTTCGTCTTTTCTCCTAGAAATACACATATGAACCTTCGTACGTCCCATTGCAGAGATTAGTTCAATACGATGTACCAGAAAATTTGTCAATCCTGCCACTGAATTCGCATCGTAGTGAATGCAATTTACATTGTGGATAAAGGAAACCGAGTTTCGGCCTTCTCTTTTCGGCTTCTTTTGTTGTTTAAAGCAGTCGGTGCTTTAAACTTTTTTCTTTTATTTATGGGGGTTTGAGAAATACTGTTTATGTACGATCAGCACCACCAGGGCATAGTGCTTGTTTTATGTGGGTTGAGTGTGAGGCTCATCCCCCTCGCTTGACTTATTCCCGTTGGGACCCGTGCGTCACCCGAATCCGACAAAGCATAGTCTGCAATGTGGCTTAGCCGTAACTTTACGAACCATTCGTTTGTGTTCAAAATCTTCTTTGTCAGAGTTTCAACCGCCCTAAAGTTTCAACCGAAAAATTACGAAGGTTGTGAACCTTCTCATAGCGTCCCCTAGAAACAATTTCATTTTTCTGTCATGTGCTTTCCTATAGTGTGGATGAGCGTCGTACACGCCGCTAGAGTGTGGCTTACCATATCTTATAGGTCCGCAATGTAAAGAGTACAGATTCGGATATGGTCTTACTAATTTTTTGAAGATAGTTCAGAAACACTTCGTGAACCGCGAAGATCTGTACGAGGTAGTAACTGAACTCTTCACCGGGACATGCAATTCAGGCATGTATATTAGGGATGATGTTTTATACCGACGCTTCTTGAGTCAAGTTAGGCACTGCCTTCCAGTCTTTTTGCCACTATGTCAAGACTTTGTTTCCACATCGTCCGTCGAATCATGCTTTTCATTCCTCCCTAAAGCTACAGGGAAGGGTGTTTACCAGAAGCAAGATCTTTTTTTACTAACCGTTCGGGAAGCTTGGATAATCCTAAGCGCAAGGATTCGCCAGGTATTTAGAAGTGGCTTCTTGACTGTGATCTTCCTGGGTTTGCGTAATATCCAGGCAAACGCCCTGAAAAGCGCAATCAACTCCGCTACTAGGCTGAAAGGTCATTCTCTCTTTCTTTTGAGTCACGAATGTTAAACAATATTCTGGCAATTTCCATGGAGGCTCCAGTCGCGTTTGCGACGGCTGCTTGATGTGATGCATTTCTTTCATTGCGCGATCCAATTCACGCCCATGTATCTCACTGTTTTTGCCAAGTTTATTCTCTTCTCGCTCAAAGCCAGTGTGAGAGGATGGATTTTTTTTTACCGACAAGCAGTATAGCCTCTGACATCGTAGAAGACAAAGATAGCGCGTGTTTCTTCATCCATATTCGGATCTCCCTCAGTGTACGGTTTGCTTTTCTTCGGAGTACCTCTGATATCAGGGCTTGAACTAGGACAACGAGGTCATTTGCATAAACAATAATTTGCACTTTTAGAAGATTGCTTTATCTCAACACTTTGTAATATGCCAGGACCCACAAAAGAGGGCTCAGAATAGACCCTTGCGAAATTCCTGCTGTAATACAAAAGATAGTTTCATTATTGACTACTGATCTGTCCTACTGGTGGTTCAAGATCAGAAGAACGAGGTACTGGGGGCTCATTTAAAGCATTTATTTAAAGCATTTTTAACATCTAGGAGCATCGTGAGAAGGAGAGGTTTTGCTTTAATCGAGCTTTCTTGAACTTTGTCAGACCTCCTGAGGGCTCTATCAATTATTGTCAGCATCGATATGTGCCTCCGAAAAGTATACTGACTCTCAGAGAGCAGATTCTCTTCTTCGGCAAAGTTCCTGAGCCTTTGCTCTGTGATGGCCTAGATGCCTCCCGCCGGCGGACCCAACAGGCATATAGGTCTGTGGGAACTCTCATGTTTACGGTAAGCATAACCTCGCGTTTTTTTCCATTCTAGTAGAAAGCGGTCTGAGCTGAGAACTTACATGGCAACTACAGCGACCGTATTAATACAAAAAGAGGCTTTGTATCGACGGCAGGGAATCCGACCGCACTTGGCGGCTTACTCGTTTTGATACGTACTCCTGCTGATACTAAAGGATCTATTATATTAGAATTAGTGAGACAAAGTATTCTGTTTTTCAAAACAAACAGAAACGGTAGATAACGCACGTTACTACGCGGCCATAAAGCGGGACAACATAGCTTGTCATCATTACTACAATTAACGGATACTCCAGATTCGCTTTGGGCGAGGTGAATTAATTCAAGTTTAAAATCTAGCACCTAACTACTATGTTATACAACCGTAGAGAAAAAGTGCCAGGTAGCGAATACAGAGGAGGCGGAAAAACAGGTTAATTTTAACCCAGCATTTCCCTCTAGGACGGCATGTTGTGATCTTAATTGAAATGTACTTCGTGTGTTCACGCAAACGGAATGAATTGGAAGACATATTAATTTTTACCTAGATATACAGTGTTCTTATTAAGAACGAGGTAGCGCTTCGAAATGCTTTACTAAACTTTATACATGCACTTTCTGTGCTACAAATAACAATGCTATAAACCCATATTTTAAATGTTCATCTACGATATTTCTTAGCTTTACGTTGTTGGTTCAAGTAAGCTTGTATGACCATGCACTGAGCGACAGTGAGCCGTATGGAAGCCTGCTTTGCGTACTTGATTATCTGCACTTTCGACGATAAGATCTCACCTCTTTAAGATATTCCATCGCCAGATAAGTCTTCAATTGACGACTTATCTGGCGATGGAATTTTATCTCCATGTTGTTTTAAGATCTTTGCGATGGTAGATGCGTGCTTTGACCCTCCGACGAGTGCTCGAAAATCTTTCTCATTCAATTACTAGAAGTGCTGTTTAACCATGTTTGTTCGTACGCTGCTATATGTATATAGTATACCAAACCTTAACTAATCGTTTTAAGACAACTGGGTGGGATCTGTCTCGTTGGTCCGTAGAGACGATACACTCACCAAGCTGATTTGTATGACGTTGACTGGTCGACCGTGCACATGTTAGTTGTGGGCATGCATAGCTAACTGCCAAACTGTCATGCATGTACGGGGAATTACCTGACAAAGGGAAAAATGCAGCTCTGCAACTTTGGATTTACGTCAGGAAAAGAAATGGTTTACGAGGTGACATGGAAATAAATTGAGCCGTTGGGTGACAGATGCTGGCTTAAGCAGCGGTATTGATCGTTATGGCTGTGGATGTGGCTCAAACCCTTCAAATTGGAGGGTACGCCATAGAGAAGAACACATCCGTTGCCTTTTTGGCGTAGTATTAGGAAGTATTCGTTTTACTGGCAAGACCGAGCGGGCTAGCCCATTAAATAGATAGCATGTACTGCTCTAATGCAATGCAGGTCTTTAATATGCGTTTAGTTAAAGCTTGCTTCCCTGCACGATAGAAGTTGTTTCATAAAATGGAAAACAACATCTGTAAAACTTTGACGTTGGGTGGATCAAACACTTGCTTAGCCTACATGCTGTCTTCATATAAAACCATCGTTTATAATTAGGTACATCTGCGACGACATATATAAATAATACCGGATGCTTGCCAACATTTTAGTTTTGCGGTGTAACCTTAACAAAGGAACATATATATATATGGACGAGAATCATCGTATTTCCTGACAAGTAACCCTAGTAACGTTCAACGCATTCAAATTAAGATAGCAGTGTAGTGACTTCCGACAAAACCAAGACCTGGACACGTACAGAGTGCCCTGGCCTGGATGAGTGATCGCTAATTCACTTATGTCCGGCCAATAATGAAAAAACAATCGATAAGCGATCCGTTTAGTACTGTGACAGAAAAGAAAGTGTCTAGTCTTTCTGGAAAAGCGACCATAAATAATAAAGAAAGGTAGATGGGCAAATAGAGGTATATAAGACAGAGGGGGCTTTACAAGGAGGCGTGATTAGCAAATTAGCAGTGTCTTGGGGCACAATGCGTAACTGGGAAGCGCCGGAGCAGTCTCAAACCCGGCTCAAAACCGGGACAAAGGCGGACATGCAGACGGTCGAAATGGAGGGCAATGCTGGCTGTTGTCAAGGGCAAACTGTAGTCGCAAAATAAGCAGAGGGCCGCAGTGCGCGGGTGCTTAGGAAATCAAACAGGCTAGCAAATCAATGAGTTGGCAGCCATAGTGGCATGCGCGCATGCACAGACAATAGTAACGAAGTACTTTTAGCTTCATCAGGTCAACCTTTATTAATATCCGAGCAGTGGCGATAATCAAGGCAAGTTAGGGACATAGGTTTGACCTGTCGAGACTCAATTTTAAGTGTGGGAACGTGCGTTAGGTTTCTTAAGACTAACGCCCCCTTGCCGGGCCCCTGAACCGCTTTCAGCCCTGCAGTAGTATTATACATAATGCTATAGCACAGTACTAACGATGTATTCGTCTGTATGCATGAGGAACGAATTGGAACACCTTCAGCTTAAGCCAATGAAAAATAAGAAGGGGCACTTTACGAAACAACTCGTGCACTCATTTGTGATCATTAACATATAGACCCCGGCTACTCTAGAAGGATTATCTCTTTTGTTTGAAACTCACAATTGATATTCTCCTTTTAGAATCTAGAACACATGCAAAAAAGGCATTTATGCTTGGATTATCTAGTACAGCTCTAGTACCGACGCATAAAGGCCTGGTCCTATGAGTAGCGACTACGCGAAGGTACGCTACCATTGTTCTGGGATTTTAGTCGAAAGCGAGAGGCTATTCTTTTTGTCACTCACTCCGTCGTTGGGAAGTAGAGCCGATTTGAGAAATGGCGAACGCACAATCACATCATAATTTTATATAAAAGTAAATGGTTTTCTTTAATGTTATCCAGGTTGATAGAGAGGATAGGGCTCGTTACTAACAAGCCTCAGAGTATTGTCGGTTTCATGGCTGGAGAACATGAAGTGCTGGACGAAAACCAAATATTAATAGATACCCAGTATTTTACCATTTTCCTTTGAAGGACAGTAACTTTTATAAAAGAATAGGATCAACTATCTGAGGTGTATGCGCGTGTTCGCCCTATCTTTTTTTACAGCTATTGCGATAAATGTCTCTGTTCAATCTCAAACAGCAGATTACAATTGAAGTTAATTGTTGTAACCAAATACAGTTGAAAATTGAATATACTTTTCTTTTTGTTTTTATCCCTTCACCCCTGCATGTTTTCACAAATATGGAAGCACCTGAATACTTGTTTTCGTGTCAGCGACAAAAAAGAGCCTCAATATGAATCACTAAGGATGAAAGAAAGGCAAGCCACATATATTTTTGTCGAAATGAGGGTGTCAGATCGCGTTGTCTTCCGCACAATAATCAGATGCTCGCATCCTGCATGATTTGCTTTTTTCTCATACTACTTCTGCCAGTTTTGGCTCTGTTCTCAAGCTCAGTTGAAGGCTGCCCCTTAGCGTGCCTCTGTGCGTCATGCGTAATAATTACTAGCTCAGAAATGCCTCGCTGTGAAAGTGACGCTAATAAATTTCCCATATGTATATCACATGTACACTTTTGCAGGTAGCTGTTACAATGGAGTAGTCCAAAGACGGTAAAGGGACTGTGTACACATGCTGTGCTTATGCGTCTCAATTTTCGTAGCATTTCACCGGCGGTTGTTGATTCTGTTGATGGCGCTGCCATTCTTTAGCCGTCGGGTCAAAGTTTATACGCTTTTTTTCTTATCTTTTTTAACTTTAGATCACTCGAACTTGTGTACGTCTATGCTCGACTGAGTTTCACCAGTGTAGGCTATTGAAGAACAATCAACAACAGTGTGCTTAAGGAAAAAAATATTCGTTTCATGTCTACCCTACGGTGAAAAAAGTTTTTCCATCATGGACCAGCCGCTATTTTCTGCTGACATCAAATACTGATGCGGTCGAGGAAGAAATGATGGTTGTTATGACGATGAATAGCAGTTCTCACAAGTTACGTGCAGCCCCGGGCTACAGGATCGTCGATATGTAAGAAGTTGGAGCGTGGTATAGCTGATATCCGAAAAAAGACTATGTACAAAAAGACACTTTACATATGCGTAATGAGGTTTTTATAGTAGTACCACTGCGGGTACAGCATAGGCAAAACGGAAAAGACTGAAGTGGTCAAATCACACGCAACACATGTACACTATATATATACCACTGGCTGTGATGACGTTAGTGAATAGAACAGTGGGTTTATGAAGTTCCATTTATATTATAAACTTGTTGTTCGCATGAAGATTGCCAGTTCTTAGATTACGAGTGACAATAACAAGTAAAATATATAGATAGCGAGAAAATATGGAAAGGTAAACATATAGAAAAACATTCTGGCACATAGTTATTCCTAAAATGTAATCTCACTTCTACGTTGCATGAAAATGATGGGATCCGGCGGTCTGGCAAGTCGATCAAGCTGAAAAAACAATAGGTGTTAAGGTCCTTGCGTTTAAGAATTTATGAGATGGGTCAGAGAATGAAATAAGGAAAGATCAGTATGAATTAAGGCGCAGTAATGTATGGAAAGAAATTTCCCTTTGGATTATTGCATAATACTAAAAAACAAAAAACAGGAAAAACGATGTGGAAAAATTTGTGGTAAGGCTTAGAGATAAACTAGCGGTCTTCACACACGAAAGAAGCAGAACACTTCGACTGCTAGGGCGTTCAATGACCCACAGCTTCGAAAACTCCCAATGAAAGTAACTTACGACAGTTGATACCGGCCCCAGATCTTATTGGTCAACTGTGAGGTAATACCGATGCGTTAGTCGACTGATGGACGTCGTCTGCGTACGTATGAATATATATATATATATATATAATTTAAAACGTTTTTAGCTTGTGTAGGGCATTGTTGCCTTATTAAAAAAGTGGTTGATTCTGTGACAACGGTCGCAAAACACTGCGGCTTGGGGGCAACTATAGGCGTTATATATAAACTCGTATCGATATGTAGTTACTGTACGGCGTACCTCTTAGTAAAAAAAACCAAAAGATATCTCTAATAGATTAATATAAGACAAATTCTTAAAACTAACATGATAAATATGATGCATCAATTGCGCCAAAAACTGAGTGAGGTAAATTTTTACGGATTGTCAATGATTGTAGTTAGTAATAAAAAAGGACGCCCATTACACTCATTTATCAAGAGAAAAATACCTGTGAGCGGACTCACGTATAGGCATGCATGCGTGCGGAATCATAATAGTCAATTCATAACATATTAAAAACATCAGCCAGCTAGATACGGGTGCTAACCTCGGAACGGATGGTACTCATCGATAGGCAAAAAGATGAGAAATAGCTAAAACAGAGAAGAATAAAACGAACCAACATCTTTTCTAGTGGAGCAGTAAGCATACCGTCGCCGCCCAGTGACTCAACATCGTGATAGAGACAGATATTTTTATATTATGATACCAATACTTTCGCGCTGTCTCTCTATCGAATAGGAACTGAGTGACGGCAAAAGTCAGTAAGCCCTCAGGCAGTAAGTCTTCGCATGGTTGGCTACGGGAAAGCCCCGCAGACTCCTCTACGCTAGCTGTTCTACCAGCAGCAAGCAGTAAGAATTGAGAGAGCAACTTGTCTAATATCATTGCTTTCAAGATCGGCTAGAAAATAGTTGCAAGGCAAAAATAGGAAAAAAAGGACGAACCAGTGGCCCCGACGATGGTTTTCGGCACTGTAAGTTCTTTTTACTTGCTGGTAACCTGGCTGCCCGGTAGTTAGGTGGTGCCCGTTCTTTCCTTGTCCATCATCAAAAGACACAATCCCTCGGTTTACTCGTCCCGAACTTTACCCCTCTTCACCCGCCACAATCGCTGCCCGCCGTTGATTCTTTGCAAACCTCGTTCTCCGCCTGGCTTGCTCGGCCTCGATTGCCCACCTCACATCCGCTTCGATTGTGCCCCCCCTTTCCGCCTTCTGATATCCTCGTCTTCTCCTCCCACTTCGTCAGTCTGCCCCTCCGACATCGTTTGGCCCACGGTTGTTCGAGAAGATACGAGAAAGCCACAAGCATCCGGCCGTTGTCTCTTCTCTAGTTTCTCTCTCGTATGACTAAGAAAACATCGACGGCAGCTTGCATCAGAGACTAGACGCATTGGTTTGTAAGTTGTGCGGAATCGCTGCTGTTGGTCCGCTTCTGTCAAAGCACCAGCGGGCCGGGACGGCTTGCTTCCAGCTGCTTCTGCTGCGTGTGTTGGTGGACTTCGGCCTAGTAGAGTACGCGGGAAGAATTAAATGATTAGTCGACGATGGTAAGACCTTCTCCGGGATTTGACTAGATGCTCGTCGGGCAAACAATCTGGATCTTGTCGACAGTCACTGGTAACATGTCCTTTGTCTAGACACCGCAGAAAGGAGACTCAGGACTCCGACGCCAATGTCACTGGACATCGCCGCCACTGCTGTTACCTGCTTGTCAAGGGCACTAGCTGTCTGATGCTGCGTCGTTCCACCGATGAGTGAACTTCGAAAGACAAGTTGACACTTCAACCCAAGCGCACGATGAGAGAGTGCTGTTTTGAGATGCGATGAGAAACATATGAACGTACGAGCTACTAGACTGGAACTGAACACGAACTATAGACCAATAGATACGTAAGCATTGCCGAAGGTCATTATAAGCAGTACAACTGTAAAATAGCAACATACGAGATTTGTTGCGATCAGGCAAGTGGAGAGCAAAAGCAGCTTCTTCTATTTGTTTTCTTTGCAGTGCGTACATAGTATAACGACAGTTAGTTTTCTGAATGTCATTTAGATGAATAATTGGATGCAGAACTTTGTCGCAGTAGTTTGACAAGAACTTTCAGCCGGTTCCGAAAACATAAATTACATATTCGTAAATTAAGTAAAGTGGCCTATTTTACACGCTATTTAATAGTTTCATGGGAGTTCTGACTCAACGTCTGTCAGCTAGAGTAAAAATGGTATCGCCTACGGACATATCACATCGACCTTTGTTAATATAGCGGATTGCGTCGCTGCTTCCTCATCGCATGTTGAATGCTTAAGGCATCGTGCCTTACTACTCTGTATTATATCGCTTTCAAAATTAATTAAACAAAAGGAAAGAAGATTAGGAGCTAGCCGGTCTTTCAGACACGTAAACAACGGTCCGAAGATGCAGACGAAGTGATACCCAGAGTACCTCAGATACCCAAGTGTATTCTGTCCATTGCGCAAAGCCTTTGAAAATTTAATAAGGAGCGAGGAAGCATCGCCGATATCGGAGGCATTTACTTGCCATTTACGTAATATGCGAAGTCCACATTATAGATGTTATTCTAAGATTTCTGAACCCGCATTTTTTATAGACACTCGAATTTTATTAGAAATATTATAC